>NW_018744427.1:0-56897 GCF_001683475.1 Chenopodium quinoa | reverse complement strand
AACACCCCAATCTCCTCAAAAGACCCCTCCGCCACCTCCTGAGATGGAGGTGGATCAGAGGACTCCCGAACCTAAGGGAGGGGTCCAAGAAGAAATCAAGGAGAGTGCTGCTGAGCACGGAAATAAAGATGCCGTGATGTCAAGTGCTGAAGGCTTCACGGCAGATATCGCAAGAGAGGTTGAGGCTTTCGTCCTCACCCCTGAAGAAGAGGAGGTCATAGTACTTGACTCCTCTGAGAAGGACGATGCTGAGACAACCAAAGCTAATCAAGCTCCATCGTCGTCCTTCCCTTCTTTCCAGACTCTGCATTCTGGAGAAATGGGTTTCTCGGCCCCCCGAATTCCAATCCCAGATCACATCTGGGACCTCATATGGGGTCAAAACCGAGAAGGAGCTGCAGCCCACTTCGGCAATTTTGCTGGCATGTCCGAAGTAGACAGGGCAAGGATCTGGTCGCTGAAGGCCACTGCTGGGATGGGCGAATCCAGTAGATCAGTTCCTGACCCAGCCAGGTCTAACCAACTGCTGATGATGCAGGTAATTTTCCTTCATTTCCTCCGAAATTCAGCTCTATTTTTTTTCTTATTACTTATTTTTTTTTGTCTTCCTGTTTTCAGTTCGTGCACAATCAGACTCTCACTGTAGAGCTGATTGATACCCTACAAGATAGGGTAGACGCTGCTGTGCACGAAAGGAAGGTGGCTGAAGAGGAAGTTAAGCTTGCTAAGCTGAAGCAAGCAGCAGCTGAAGAGAAGCAGCAGGAGGTTGAGGAGTACGGTAAAAAAGCTGCCGAAGCTCTGAAAACCTTCTGCGATGCTATGGAGATGGAGGTTTTTCCGCCACTGATGGAAGGGGAAAAATTCCTCCAGGAGCATATGGGAGTGGACGTCTCCAAATTCAAGGCTGCTATTGAGAGCCGAATTCAAGAAGGAACTGCTGCACAAGCTGAAGTGCAGCAGCGTCTAGAGGCTCTTGAAGCCAGCCGAATGGCTGCTGAAGAGTTGCTCTTGGCCAAAGACGTCCAACTCTCAGAGGCTGCTGCTGCTGCTGAAGCTCAAAGAGCTAAATTCCAAGAGGCTGAGGATCAACTGCTGATCCAGAAAGTTGAAGTGGCCCAAGCTCAGACAAAGGCTTTCCAAATTCAGCAAGAGCTGAATGAGCTGAAGGGGTCCTCCTCCAAAGTCGCTGAACAGCTGAAGAAATCCAAGGAAGACTTGGAGGAGACCCAGAAGAAGCTGGCTGATGCTGAGGCTTTACTCAAAGTCCGTGTTTACACCCAAGAGGAATATGAGATGGGTTTCAGAAACGGATTCCGAGTATGCCGAAGACTCTGCCTTCATGCTGAGCCGAAGCTGGACTGGTCTAAATGTGCTGAGTGGGTCCAGAATCCCGAAGACCCTCACATGAAGTATGCAACTCCAGCTGAAGCTGAAATTCTTAAGGCTGAGGAAGCCGAAGAGGAAGCTGAAAGACTGGAGTTGGAAGCTGAGCAGAGGGAAAGGGAGGCTCGGCAAAATGCAAAGCCCGCCTCTTCTGCTGCTGGGGCTGAGGCCACCATGGGACTCAACGCTGATCAGTCTGATCCTCCGGCTGAAGCATAGGAACTCGGGCAGTCGTCTTCAGAATCTTGCGGTTCATCATGTGCTTAACTTTAGACTTGCCGCTTTCTGAGTTTTTTGCCTTGTTTTTTGCTTCAGCTTGCCTTGTCGTACAGCAGTTTTATTTTTTTGCTTATGTACGTATTTCGGCAGCTGTTATTTTCCGCTTGTGGGCGGCTGCCGATACTGAATTATTGAACTTGTAGCTCAAAAATTTTTTCTTCAGTTGCTTTATTTTTGAATGCTTTACTGTTTCTTTTCTTCAACTCTGCCGAACATAGCTGCACTGCGTGCTTCTTGCCCCCACAGAAATTGAAGTATGACTTTAGTTGAATAAGCAATTTCTGAACTTCTTCAAAATAGATATCCGAAACACAGGGCCAACTTAAGGCAATGCTTCTGGGATACAAGTCTTACTGAAGATTGACTGTCTGAAAGTTGGATATCCGAAACACAGGGCCAACTGAAGGCAATGCTTCTGGGATACAAGTCTTACTGAAGATTGTCTGAAAGTTGGATATCCGAAACACAGGGCCAACTGAAGGCAATGCTTGGGATATTAGCTTTCTGGGACTAACCTCTTTAGAACAAGTCTTACTGAAATTTGACTTCAGCTGAAAGACCAGCGTTCTTAAAGAAGACGTATATCCGAAACACAGGGCCAACTTAAGGCAATGTTTCGGATAATGGCTCTCTGGGATACAAGGCTCAGTTAAGGCAATATCCCAGGATTGTCCATGGACTCATGTCTTTGGAGAACAGGTCTTACTGATGTTTGATTTCAGCTGAAAGACCAGTGTTCTTTAAAAAGACTGAGTTTTGTAAGCCATCTGAAACCCAGTTACCGAAGGCGAAGGTTTCAGACGAGGCTGATTTAAAAAGGCTGTTATCCTTGATTTTCTGTCTATCTTTGAAAAATGGATACCCGAAACACAGGGCCAACTTAAGGCAATGTTTCGGATAATGGCTCTCTTGGATACAAGGCTCAGTTAAGGCAATATCCCAGAATTGTCCATGGACTCATGTCTTTGGAGAACAAGTCTTACTGAAGTTTGACTTCAGCTGAAAGACCAGTGTTCTTTAAAAAGACTGAGTTTTGTAAGCCATCTGAAACCCAGTTACCCGAAGGCGAAGGTTTCAGACGAGGCTGATTTAAAAATTTTCAACTGTTGCTGTTATCCTTGATTTTCTGGCTATCTTTGAAAAATGGATACCCGAAACACAGGGCCAACTTAAGGCAATGTTTCGGATAATGGCTCTCTGGGATACAAGGCTCAGTTAAGGCAATATCCCAGAATTGTCCATGGACTCATGTCTTTGGAGAACAAGTCTTACTGAAGTTTGACTTCAGCTGAAAGACCGGTGTTCTTTAAAAAGACAGGTTTTGTCAGCAATCTGAAACCCAGTTACCCGAAGGCGAAGGCTTCAGACGAGGCTGAATAAAAAACCCTCAAAGAGTAGATAGAACAAAGAAAATTTTGAAAGGATAAACAGTTGTAAATTTTATATAAATGGCGGCTCCAAGGCCTGTCATTAGTTCAAAATGTACTTACAAAGATTGTTCTGCCCCGAAGGGTTTACACATGGTATTTTTTCAGTACATCAGCATTCCAGTGATTCTTCAACTCAGTTCCATCCAACTGCCGAAGTCGGTATGTCCCTGGCTGAAGCTCATCATAAATTTCATAAGGTCCCTCCCATGTAGCTGAGAGCTTCCCATGGATTCGGCCTTTCTGAACTGCAGCAGCATTCCGAAGGACAAGATCCCCAATTTTGAGAGGCCTTGCATGGACCCTTCAGTTATGGGAGATGAGGTCTGAACTTATCCCGGGCATATCAGCTGCCGAGAAAGCAAACACATCTCTGTTATCCCGCAGGAGCTGAATAAGTTCACAACGGGTGTTAGGATCAAGGTCCATCCCGATTGTTACACATTTCTCAGCATCTCCTTCGGCTAACTCAACTGTTTCAGTCTGTTGGTCCATGTCCATTGCCGATGGACTGGACTCTTCAGAATCTGGTCTGCTGCCAATGTCAGCAGGTGTCCCAGTCTTTGTGTTCTTCGGCTGGCTCTCTGAGTCTTTCGGCTCAGATGAAGAGTCAACCTTTTCCCTTTCGGGACCTTTTTCCCTGGGCACTGATCCTTGGGCCGAAGCACTTAGGCCTTTCGGCTTTTTTGTGCTTGGCTCTCTTTCTTTTTCTTTCTCCTCCTCATCCTTGTCGTCATCTGGGCGACTACTGGATGGCTTGAGGTAGTTGCACCTTCGGGCGTCCTTTTGGTTGCCCTGTATCCTTTCGGGGAAGCCGGCGTCTGAGACGTAAATCATCAGCTGATGATAAGTTGAGACGACCCCTTGGATCTCGTGAATTATGGGTCTCCCCAAAATCACGTTGTACACTGAAGGAGCGTCGATGACCAAAAACTCAATCATGACGTTCCGGGCTGCCTCATCGCAACCGATGGTGACAGGAAGTGTCACCTTCCCATCTGGATAAGTTGAAGCCCCATTGAACCCGGATACCGGATAGGGTACCGGCGTAAGGTGCTTGGGCTTCAGCTTAATTTGGTTGTAGGCCTTTCGGAACAGAATGTTTGCTCCGCTGCCACCGTCAACAAGGACCTTACTGACGTCGTGGTTGGCCACCGTGGCGATGATCACCAACGGATCCTCGTGAGGGAACATAATCCCCCGGCAGTCGGCGGCTGTGAACGTCATGTTCGGCACCGGCGACTGGGGAGATTGAATGTCAGCGTTGTTCACCTGGTGAGTCAAAGCTCTAAGGTGACGCTTGTGCTCCCTCCGAGAGTATATTCCTCCCGAGATAACATTGATCGGAGGGAATTTCCCCTCCGGTTTTTTACTGTTTTTCCGGGGGAAATCAAGGTCCTGCCGAGAGTCCTTTGCTAACCTCTCGGATTCTTTTTTCTCGCGGTGATCCGCGATGTATTTTTTCAAGTATCCCTTCAAGACCATGTCTTCTATCTGGTCCTTCAGCTGGATACACTCCTCAGTGTTGTGGCCCGAAGACTCGTGGAAGTCACACCACTGATTTTTATTTTTTTGCTGATACCACTCTGGGAGTGGTCTCGGCTTTCGGTAACTCTGCTCCTCCTTCGTCACACTGTAAATTTTGGCGCGTGGAAGAGAGAGCGGAGTGTAGGACTCGTATCTGCCTGTGTATGAGGCAAACCTGTCCTTCTTTGGGTCGCTGGCCGGAGATGGCTCCGGAGCCTTTGATTTTCCCTTTGCCTTATGGCCTTGGCCTTCAGACAAGGGTATTTGCCTCTGTTTCCCTCCCCCGGATTGAGGTTGGGTTTTTGCTTTATTCCATTCTTCGGCTCGGATGAACTTATCCGAAGCACTAAGAGCTTCCTCCAAGGTCTGCGGGGTATGCATGACCATGAAGTCTAGGAATTTTCCTGGCTGAAGGCCATTCTGCATTGCAAAAACAGCTAGCCCCTGGTCCAGCTGAGAGACGCTTGATGACTCGTTACTGAAACGGGTCAGGTAGTCTCGGAGGCTTTCGGTTTCCCCCTGTTGCAGACCCATGAGCTCTGCGGTAGTCTTTTCTCGGCGGTTTGCCGTGGAAAACTTGCTCCTGAACTTGGAGGACAGATCATCCCAACCTGTTATGGAGCCTTGCCTTACTCCCTTGGAGATCCACGCTTGCGCGACCCCCTTGAGAGTGGTTGGGAAATATTTGCACCAAGTTGCCTCGGATCTGGGGCAAAGATGCATATGAGCCTCATACGAGGCCACGTGGTCCTTCGGATCCGTGGTCCCGTCATATGTGATATGCGACGGTATTTTAACCGTGGGTACGCGCTCTTCTAGTATCCATTGCTCGAATGGTGAACTAGCGGGAAGCATAATGGCCTTGCCCTTGTTCCTGGCCGAAGGGACCGCGCTCCGCCCTCTCAGAGAGGTAGGAGTGGTTTTCGTCCCTGGCTGGGAAGTCTGGGCCTCGGCTGCAGGGAACGTGAGGCGACTACGCACGCTCGGTTCCTGGCCGCCGAGTCGGTCAAGGACGCTTCTGCGAGCAGTCTCAGGTTCCCGGCGAGTAGATTCTGGCCGAGAAGCTGAGCTGCTGCTCTTATGCGCTGCTGGTCTTGAGGATGAGGATCCTTTAAATAATTGAGAGTTCTTCTTCCTCTGTTTTTCATTTTTCCAAGAATCCTCCTCCCACTCTTCCAGTTCCCGGAAGGAAGGAAGCTTCCCACCGTCATGGTCTAACTTCCTCCGCTGATGCCGGGTATGCGGAGGAGTTCGATCACGAGGCGGTGGCATATTCTGTGCCCTCATTGCCTCCATGAGTACTGCCAGCGCTCTTGCCACCTCTTCCGAACTGGGCCCCGTCAAAGGGGTCTCCGGCCGAGTGTGGGCATGAGGCCGTGCAGCCGATGGTTGGCTTCGGGACACTGAATATGTCCTATGATCAGACTGACCCCTGCTAGACCGAGAGTGGTCCGGCCTATATTGAGAGTCATGCATTATAGGAGATAGGGAATCCTCCTTGTGTGATCCTCCCCCCGAGCCGGCACCCTTGGGAGAGTTCCGGTCCGGCGAGGGCGATGGTGTAGGGGTTTTAGGCTTTTCGCCCGCTCCTTGACGGAGGCTTTTGCTCTTGCGGTTCTTAGCCATGGCTGCTAAGATAATTGCAAGATGATCTTGGTTAGGAATTTGGCTTAAAGATCTTTGAAAGTCTTCCCCACAGACGGCGCCAAATTGTTTCGGTTGAAAACAATGGGACCTTGCCGAAGGTCCACTAAAATGGAGAAGACTGGATTCGATCCAAGCTGTGTTGGGCCGAAGGTTTCCTGCACAGTGAACACACGTAAACTAGCCTCGGGGGTGTTTCCGAGGAAGGCCCCTCCGATGCTAAAGTCAGTACAATGTGTAAAAAGGAAGACACTATGCAAGAGAGTTTGTAGCTTGAGGCTTTTGTGGAGTATTTCTCAATGCAAGAATGAGCATATGAGTTGGAATAATCCGTGTATGAGATAATGTATGTGATGATGCATGTGTTGTTGTGTCTCGTATGTGATGTTATGAGATGTCTTATGTAAGAATATGACTCTCTCCTTGAATGTGTTAATATGAGGGCTTTTATACCTCATCATATTTGGAGAGGTTGGGCTTTAGCCCAATTGGCTTACTTTGTGGGCTGACTTTTGACTTTTGAGCAATTGGAGAGTTGAACCTTGACCTTGGGCTTTTAATTGGATCATTTAGTGCTCAGGCCCAATTTTGACTAAATTGGACCCAAACAATTTCTATGAGGTTTAGGCTGGTCTCGGTCGGCGTTAGGGAGGGGGAAGACATAGGGGTCGACGTCAGCGTTTGAGTAGGGGAAGGGAAGGGGTCAGGGGTGGGGAAGGTGGCTCGTGCGGTGGCCGACAAGGGATAAGGTGGAGGGGTAAGCTGGTTTTTTTTAATTAAATTAATAATAAAAATAATTTTAAAAAGTTAAAAACATTAAAAATAATTATATTTTCAGACCAATAAAATGATGACACGTGTCCATATAACCTATTAATCAGGTTACCAACATGTTACATTTTGTTTAAAGCGGATACCAATTAAAGGTTGTATTATTTTGAAATAATATTTGGCGAACCGCCATAAAGTTGTACAAGTATTATTTATGACAATTTTTCCAAAATTAAATAATAAATAATTATAAATACTACCTCCAGTTCATTTTAGTTGCAACAAAGTACAACTTTACGCAAATCTAGGCAAAACTTTTAAGGGGCTTAATGCATGTGAAGATTAAGTAATTAAGGGAGTAAAAAAGGAGGGAAACCATGTGGTCTTTTTTTTTTAATAAAGTAGAAAAAGTGGAAAACTTTGGTGAGGTGGACTTTTCCTACCCAAAAAAATCTGACTTTTCACATGAGTGGAAATTCCCTCCCTTAGTTCCAGCCAATTTTAAGAGGGAGTCCCCTTTTTTTTTATTTCCCACGAATTTCCCTCCCAAATTTTCAAGGCAAATTCGAAATTTTTGCCAAATACCCCAAAACCCGTTTTTGTTACCATTCAAATCAAATCCCATTATAAAAAGAGGACTTTCCAAACCAACTTTACTGTTAGTTTTTCAAGCAAAAGGTAGATCAGGGAGGGGTTGGGGGGGGGGTAGGGTGAATAATTTAATGTTTACAAAACACAAGCCTGCAAATTACACAAGCCTACAATTAATTTTAAATTAGCCTAAATTCACAGTGCTAAGTTAATCAAAAGCAGCATTCATGTTCAGTTCTTCTAGGCTCCGTTGAAGACCATCCAAAAATTCTAGCCACCACTTCATCACCTTCAGACAGCCTGAAAAAAAAGGTAAGGGACTCATGGCAGAGTTCTTTGAAGAACTCTTTTTTAATGAAAATCATTTGTACAATGAGGAGCAAACAATGACAGCATGACAGCATTTCACAGAAGAAGAAAGTGAAGAAGACAATAGCAACTCAGAAGAAGAAGCTGGTTATGATGCAGATGATGATGGTGAACAACATGGTCCACTACATATGTATGACAGACAAAGCAGAGAAATGACAGTGGAAGAAAAGCGCCAACTAGTTGATGAGATCATGCTCAATATGGAGGGGGACTCTTTGCCAAGAGGATTTTTATCCAGTTTGGCCAAAATTCATCATGTGCATAGATCAACAACAACAACAAGATGGTTTCAGGTAATTAAGCAACACATGTTAGATGGAAATGTTGTAGATGTTAGGACCAAAAAATTAGGTATTGTTGGCAGAAAACAAAAAGAGTACACTAATGAATTTTTCAACATCTATGCCTTTGTACAAGAGACAAACTGAAAGAGGATATGCTGCAGCACTTCATGTGTCTAAGTCTGCTATTCACAGGTTAAGGAAAAGGGGTAGACTGAGAACACACACAAGCACAAACAAACCAGCACTCACTGACAATCATAAAATAGCAAGACTAAAATGGGTTCTTAGTCACATTACCCCAATTCCAGCTGAAGGGGACCCTTCATTTGAAGACATGCAACAATGGATACACATTGATGAGAAGTGGTTTTTTATAAACCCAGAAACAAGGACATTCTATCTTCTTCCAACAAAAGACAATCCATACAGAGCACAACAGTCCAGAAGGTTTAAGGTGAAGGCTATGTTTATGGGCATGATAGGGAAACCATTGTATGATGCAAACAAACAACTCTTACATGATGGGAAGTATGGTCTATTCCCTTTTATGAAGTATGAGGAAGCAAAGAAAAAGAGTAAAAACAGAGACAAAGCCAGGGGACCATAGAGGCTAAGGCAATCTAGAGTATAAACAAGGAGGCAATAAGGGACATGCTAGTTAATCATGTGTTGCCCACAATACATGCACAATGGCCCCCACAGCTGCCCAAGGACATAACTATTCAATGGGACAATGCTAGGCCTCACCAAATACCACAAGATCCAGAATTTCAAGTAGCATGTCAAGCATATGGATTCAACATACAGTTTGTTTTTCAACCAGCTCAATCACCAGACATGAATGTTCTAGACTAAGGACTCTTCAATGTCATTCAATCACTGTAGTATCAGTCATTCCCTCAGAATTTAGATGATCTTATCAAAGAAGTTGAAATAGCATTCAAAGGATTTGATCCAGAGTTGAACAAATACAGTTGGATTACACTACAGTCATGCATGATTGAGGTATTAACAAGAAAAGGAGGAAACAACTACACACCATCACACATGAAAAAAAGAAGTCTATACAGGCAAGGTATTCTACCAGATTTGCTAGAGGTAGACAAGGAACTAATTGCAGAAGTTGTTAACTATCTTAATTCAATCACAATCCCAAGTACTGGTGCAAATGAATTCCAAATGGAAGTTGATGCAGATTGAAGAATACAAGGAAGCAAACTCATACCAGCTAAGGCAAAGACTGCCACACATAACCACTACAATCTTAACATGTTTTTTTGTTGTTTTGTTGGTATTGGTTAGGTGTATTTTGGTACATAATTAAGTTACACATTCTTAGGCAGTCTTGTATGCTACTTAAGTTTGGTTTTGTAAAAAACACAACCTTTTGTTATTAATGCAAACAGAACCTTTTTTGCTCACTAATCATCCATCAGAAAGGGTTACAGTTATCTTTCAAGGCATCAATGAGTTATGGTACCTCAATAGAAACCTCAAACAGAGGTAACTAGAGCACCCATGACACTCAAATAGCTATCAAATGAGTCCCTTCATCATTTGGATGGGATTCAATTCGATGCAAGTTGTGTGGAGGGGACTCAATGCACCACACAAAGGGGACTCATCAACAAAATCATACTAGCATTCCACCAACGCACCAGCACAACTAATCAAGTCAACTAATAGACCAATTCATATCCAAACAACAATTCATACCCAAACAACCAACAATTCATACCCAAACAACAAATCCAAACATAACAGGGGACTCATCAATTCATACCCAAACAACCAACACTAGCAGAAATAGCATAACAAAAAACAAGGGTCTCATCAATAGCATAATTAACCACAAATTGGAACAAAAGAAGAAGATTAGGGTATTAGAAATTACGCTGCCCAATTAGTATGGGGGAAGGGACTACTGGGGGTAGTAGATTTGGAGGTAAGCCACCAGTACGTCATCTGGATCCTATCCCCTTGGTAAGCCGGATCTCAGGCGCTTAGTACTAGCGCTAGGTCCAGACGTACTCCCACCCATCATGGGATGGGAACCGGTGGCTGAAGGACTTCCCCAGCAGTCAGCTCCTGGAACAAAGAAGACCAAGTATCAGAATTGGCGTCTAGTGGTGGTGAAGCAATTGGAACAGCCACCACAACAGCAGATCCACCCTCTTTGGTGGAAACAACCTCCCGATCTAGGCTGAGAGATGGCGGAAAAGGCCTTTTAGACCCAGAACACTTTGTCGGCTTCTCATCCTCGTCGCTTGAGATGTATTCAGCAAGCTTCGCCCCTACAATCTTTCTACGAGCAATTACAGAAGCACGACGGAGTGGCTTCATCACACCAGAACCACGACGAGGTATACACGTGGTAGCACCAGGTTTAGGTGGGGATCGTGTGGATCCAGAAGAAAGGGACTCATGGCTTACCAGATCTATAATTTTTGGTTGAGAAGAAGACATTTTAAGGGTGAATTAAGGTGAATCGTAGTTGAAAACCTAGAAAACGAAGAGAGAGAAAGAGGAAAAAACCCAGAATTTTTGAGGAGAAAGAGGAGGCGAAGAGGAGAGAGAGTAAGAGAGTGACAAATTTAAAAAGGTAGGGTTTGGGGAGGTGGGATTTCTGGAAAAAAATCCAGAATTTAATTGACTCAACCATTTTTAATCTGAATTGAATGCAGATTCAATGAAGGTAGTTGAGTGATGAAGGAATTTAAAGGAGAATGGGTAAAATTTGGTGGGAATAGTTAGGTTAATTAATTAAAACATAAAACTAAGGGTTCGTTTGGCATCGCTGTGTTTTTCCTGTTTTTTGGTTTTTTTGTATTTTAAAAGTATATTATATATGTCACATAATGAATCAAAAAATATTTAGACTTATTAAAATCATGATAATTTTGAAAACTGACAACAGAAAAGTGGAAACACCTTTTTCTTGTTTCCTGTTTTTGGTTTTTAGTTTTAAAAAAAAAAACAGGAAACTGAAAACTAAAAATGATGCCAAACAAACCCTAAGAAAATGAAATTAGGAGTGTTAATAAGATAGATTAGGAAAAAAGTAAGGGCATATATGTCATTTTACAACCCAAAAGTTACCAAATAAGGGAAAACAAAAAATTTGTTGCAAGTAATTTGAACCACCCAAAATGGAAATTGTTGCAAGTAAAATGAACCGGAGGTAGTATATAATCTATAACCCTTAAAAGTCAAAAGTGGGTATGAAAATTTCTACTTTTTGCTATTCCTTATGAACAGTGCACTGCCGTTTATGCCCCTAAGAATTTTGTATACTTTGCCCTTTTGTGTCTTTTTGATGCTTTAAAAAAAAAAAAAAAAATTCTGTTGTCGCTTTTGCCCCTAAGATTTTCTCATATTCTCTCTTCCCTTTGTTTTGTTTTAATTCTTATTATTGCTTTGCTGCCAGGTTTTGTACATGGACACCTCAACTTGGGAACTGAAGTTTAAGCATGCTCATTGATGGACACTTCAGCATATGTTTTTAGCTTGACAAGATTAATTTATTTTTATGGTTTCAGTAGATTATCGCGCTGAACATAATCAAGATTATGCAGCTATGTAATTTGTGTTCATGCTTTCCGATAGATTATTGTGGTGAATATAAGCAGGATTATGTAGCTATGTAATTGTAATTTTAGTCATTAATTAATTAAGTGATTTCTAGGTTGCTATGCTTGTAGTTTCTGTCATTCAAATTAATTTCCTCTATGGCTTTGAGTAGAATTATTATGTTTACTATAGTCGAGATTATGTATTATGTGTAATTGTTGTAATTGGGGAGTGATTTGTAGATTGTTATGCTTGTAATTTAAATATTGTGTTACACATTGTAGTTTCTTTTTGCTATAATTAATAAGGATCCTTTGGTTTTTTTAATGATTATATGTTGTCAAATTTTTGATTTGTTTGTCATTACTGTTTTAATTTATATCGTTTCAAATTAATTGTCTTTATATTTGTCTGGCTTTGATATTGTATTAAATTCTTAGTTTAGTGCTATTTTTTTATTTTATTCATTCGTTTCAGATTCATTTTAAATTTTATTTGGGTTTTTATATTGTATTTGGGTTGGAAAATGCATTTGGAGGGGAGCTTAGTCACTTAAGTAAAGTTACTTTGTGTCAAATATGATGTTCCATTTGCTTTACTAGGCAGCAGTCTGTCAATGGGAGTTCCAATTACCATGCACCTGATTGTCTGGTGGATAAAGGCTTGCTGCTTGGATATTAAGGTGAATCAGGCTGGGTATGTTATTATTCAGAGGTTTTTCAGGTGCATACGCATGCTACTAAACTATGATCTTCCTGATTTGCCTGTGTTAGTTATTTTGTATAAAGGGCAAGACTGGTTTGGTGTTCCATTATCAAAACAAATGCAGTAGCTTTTGTAAAAAAAAAAGGGAGATTGAAATAGTAGTAGGTAAGAAACCTTCCATTTGAGGCATTCTTCAATGAATTCCTGGTCTAGATTCAAGTATATTTTCAGCATATTATCCATAATAATTGACCTTCATTGTATTAACACAACATTGTATTTAACTTTGATATACTATACTTGACATTAAACTTTCAAATAGATGTATATATGGATAGCAGACAATCTGTATTGAATTGGACTTACATCATGGACTCTTTGCTTGTATTTTTTGAGACATCTGAGTGTTTATGTTTTTGCATAGTGTGGTTGTTGTTCATTTTGCAAACCTAATATCTTAGAGTTTAGAGTTTATTTAGATTTAGCATTGAAGAATGGCTTTCAGTGGCTGGTCTGGGTGATACATGGTTAATTATGGGTATATTATGGCATACATTGTTAGCTGGGTAATCTTTGGGTTTTTGCAGTCATATACACTTTGAATTGAAATTTGTGTTGTCATTTTTGGGTATACTATGAACATTAAATTGTACTTAAATTTTTTAGTCTACCATTTAGTTGCTTAATTAAAGATTTATTAACTGTTTATATTATTATTTGAGGGTGCAAATTATAAATTTAAGTATCTTTACTATATCTCTTAACCTGTTTGGTTAGATAATAAGTAATTGTTAATAGTTTATCTGGTAGAATAATAAGTGTTTGTTAGTCTTGGTGATGATATTTAGGTACGGTTTAGTTTTGTACATGGTTAATTTTTTGTATCAAGTCATGTTAATCATGTTAAATTTTAAAAATTAATTCTGAATTTGTTGTGTATTGTTGTTCATGTAGGTTTCAGCCATCATCTCCTGTTTCTCTCTGGTGTTGCAGAACATATTGTATGTGTTTCTGATTATTTTTTAAGATTTGTGTTATGGTTGATCTTTTGTGGATCAGAATGTATTGTATGTGTGTGTGGTTGTTGCTTTGCTTTCTTGTTATAATGTGTACTATTGGATAATAATAGTTGTGGCTTGTATAGGTATCTATTGTTGTGGTTGATTATGTTGGCATGTATATAATTGTTGTTTTGTTTATATATTTATATGGTATGTGTGTTTGGTTTATTTGGATGTGTATTTAATATAAGTTAGAGTTTTGTTACCTTTATGGCTATAGAGTGGACTTATTGTTGTTGTTTTAGAGCTAGCATATGTGTTGTTTGTTTTTGTAGTTATCTATAGTGTTGCATGAACGATTGTAGTGGTCCAAGAGTGCTGGGAGGTAAATATCTTGAGGACAGTGGTTTATTTGTAGTCTTTTTTAGGGTGCTGGCATTGTGAGTCACCCTCATCACTTGCTCTGATGAAGTCTGAGTGACTTAGCTTCTGATAGTATATATTGATCATGCGCACAGGTCATGGGGTCAGAACCATTGCAAGTTACCATTTCTTTCCAGTGCTTGCTGAATCAGGTTATTGGTTTCCTGAAGTTAGCACCTCCAATTTATAGTTTGGCTGGGGATTCTAGGAATGCTGTTGACCTTTCTCTTGTTACTGATTGCGTCCTTTCCCCGTACATCTTTGAAGGTGGTCCTGCTGTGACTCTAGATGCTTCGCGTGAAAAGGCTGCTGAACAGGCTACTCGTTTTCTGCGTGTAGAATATGGTTTGCAGATTGATGATCTGACTACTGAAACCATGTACAGGCTAGATATGTGTGCTTTCCTTTATGAGATGAAGCGCATATCACTGGATTCATTGAATAGGCCTGCGGCAAAGGGGGTGCCAAAGTGGCCTGTTCCACCAGTCAAGAAACGGGGTGATAAATGTATATGTATTGATTATATTGATGTGCTGCGTGTATTGACAGCTGCTACTAAGGCTAGAGTTTCTGGAGTTGAAGCTGCTGAGCTTGCTGCAGGGAAATGGGTGTCTTGGTTGACAGTTTACCTTGTTGATAGTGTTGGAATGGAATGTGTGTATAGCTCTGTGGCTAGCAATTGCAAACATGCAAAACAGGATGCTGCTAAGCGAGCTGTGAAGTTGCTGCGTGTTCGTTATAATGTGGATGTGGTTGATCTGAATCATGGAATGGAAGTGTATTCTGGAGTTAAGTGTGCTTTAGCTAGGGAAAGCTACATGTCAGTCAGGGAACGTGTGTTGGGAAGGCAAGGAGAATTACATTTGGCTCCTTATATTGGTGGAAGTGATTTCTTGACTCCTCGATTTGGTTATCATAAAATCCCAACACCTGCACTTCCTCCTGCAGCCCCTCGTAAGCCTAAGGCTTCTTCTTCGTTTGGGGAGCATGCCGCTGATCGTTCTGTCTCAATTCCTGATGCTTTAATTGTTTCGGTTCCTGATAACCTGGAGAAAGTGTTAAAGCGTAGGAAAATATAGTTTGAGTAGGTTGTAGGCTTGCTGCTTGGCTTGAACTTGGTAGTATCTGGGCTAAGGGCTGAATGCAGCGTTAGTTTATTTAGTTTTTTAGCTATCTTGCTGCTGATGTAGGCTGACTTGTTTTTGAAATTAAGATTGTAATGGCACTATGTAGAATGTAATGTGTTAGTTCAGTTCAGCGCTACATCATGTAATGCACTCTTATTTCTTTGAAATCAATGAAATGTATGTTTTGCCTTATTTTGGTATTTCAGTTGTGTTCGTATCCTACCATATTTATTTCAGATGAGCTTGCCTATTCTTGTTGAATATTCTAATTAGTTTCATGTCTGTATTAATTGAAACTAACAGGTTATCACCAATTTATTACATTCCAGCTTGTTAGCTCAGGCTGCTTTGAAATGGGTATGTATTTTGTGCATATCTAATTAGGATAAACAAAATACTTTCTTTGTTAGAAACAGTATAGAATAGGCCAAGTATTGTGTATATCATTTACTTCAGTGATTATTAGTGTTCAGATGGTTATTAGTGCTCATTTCAGATAAACAACTGTATAATGTAAAGAGTGTTAACAACGGACTAGCAAACGATCACGTGCAATTGGTGGCTGTGTAGAGCCAATTAAAATCAGGTTTGGATTGAGTGCTCAATCTTTTTCCTGATTATTAGGTGTGTGCATGTTGAATTTATTTTTATGTGTTAGATGTTTTTAATGTAGTAAAGTGGTTGATGTTGGTGTAAAGAAAGTGTGTAAGAGCAATGGGAATGAAGTGGCTGATGCTGGTGCAAAGAAAGAGAGTAAAAGCAATGGCAATAAGAAGGCAACTATAGCAAAAAACAGTAAGTTTCTCCTTTTAGTATTGTTTTTAAAATTCCAAGAGGCTTATAGTTTGTGTGATAATATTGAGTATTTTTTTTTTTAAATTAGAGGGAGCGATTGTTGTTGTTACTTATCTAGAGCGCATAGATGGAATTACGAAAACAAATTCAGTAAGGTTGTAACACTTTCATCAAATATTGAATGCAACTTTGCATTTAAGGCGTGCTTTTGCTCATTGATATTTCTTTTTTGTGTCCTTAGTGAACCTGGTGAAAGCAGTGCGCAGGGTGCACGTAGGAACTATAAATTACCAGATCAATCTAATAAAAAGAAAAAACAGCTGCCTGTTCTAAAGCAATCTAAGAAAGGTAGTAAACAAACTCCTGCTCCTAAAAAGAAATGTGTGTGTTTTTTATTGAATAGTTCTTATGTTGTTTTATGTGTGTTCGATATTTTGCTGTATTAATTTTTGCTTTTCATAGATGAACCACCTGCTGTTATTGGCCAGCCACTTCCAACAGCTTCTCATCAGATGGAAGCTCCTCATTACTGTACTAAGTGTGGTGCTAAGAAGTTTCAGTATGTGTGGCTTCATTTTTGTTGTGGAAATGGAAGTATTAAGATTGCCACAAATGAGTTGCCTGCTGAACTTCACCGTCTCTTTACATCCCAAGATGAGGATGCATTGCATTTTAGGCAATATGTTCGAATGTATAACAGTTTATTTGCGTTCTGTTCGCTTGGAGGTGATTATAATGCTAAAACTGAAAAGGGAATTTATGTATTCTTACTACATGGACAAATATATCATAATGTGCCTGATTTGTTGCCTGAAGAGGGGAAGCCAAAGTTCTTACAGCTTTATTTCTATGATGCACACTTTGAAGCTGTAAACAGAACAAGTGCTTTTCCTGAGGTTAGAGGAGACATAATAGACATTCTGATGCGGGTTACAAGTGCAAACCCATATGCTTGTTTCTTTAGATCTCTAAGAGAGCTAACTATAACCGAGACTACACAAATTGTTATTAATCAAAGCACGGTGTTAGACCAACGAGTGTATAATGCGCCTTCAGCTAATGAAGTTGCTGCTATCTGGCCTGACAGCATGTCTTCCAGTGATTATAATGGTCCACATATAATTGTATCAGGCAAGTCTACTAAAAAACATTGTATATGTCATTATTATGGATGCTATGATCCATTACAGTATCCTCTTCTCTTCCCATATGGTGATTGTGGGTGGACTCAAGGTCTTCGAAAAATTTATGGAAGTTCTCATCAGGAGGCCCTAATGGATGTTAATCCTGTTTCTTCATGTGTTGTTCATACAGAAGAAGATCTATTAGAGGAAGAGGCTAAACGTATGACTTTATAGGCAATCAAAATAACATTCTTATTCAATATATACATATGTATCTGTGTATTACTTGACTTATTTGTTTTACAAATTTTGTGTATAGGTTCAGCTGACTCTTCAGGGAATTCTAACAGGCATATTTCTCCAAGAGAATACTATGCTTACAAGATACAAATCAGGCCAAGAAGCATGTTGCTTCGTGGAGGTCGTTGTTTTCAGCAATACATAGTTGATATGTATGTCAAGATTGAAAATACCAGGCTTGATTTTTTTAGGAGGAATCAGCAGACAATTAGAGCAGATTTGTATCAGGGAATTCTAGATACTGTTGAAGATGGGGAGAAGAGTGCAAATAATATTGGCCGGCGAGTAATCTTACCTCCAACCTTTATAGGTGGACCTCGTGATATGAAAAGGCGCTATTTAAATGCTATGGCTCTTGTTCAGCGATTTGGCAAACCAGACCTCTTTGTTACCATGACATGCAATGTCAAATGGCCAGAAATAGTTGCTGAGCTTGTTGAGGGTGAGGTTGCAGCTGATCGACCAGATGTTGTTACTCGTGTTTTTAGAAGTAAGTTAATTGCTTTGAAAAAGCAAATAATGGAAGAAAAGGTGTTTGGTGAGGTGGCAGCTATGGTGTATGTTGTAGAGTTCCAGAAACGAGGTCTTCCACATGCTCATTTCCTTATAATCTTAGAAAATAGATATAAACTTAGAGGCCCTTCAGATTACGGTAAATTTGTTTGTGCAGAAATCCCTTCTACTGATTCTCCTCAGCTACGTGCTAGCATACTGAAGCACATGATGCATGGTCCTTGTGGTAGTATGAATCTTCGGTGTGGATGCATGAAAAAACAGATTGGAGATCAGGCTGTTTGTAAGTATAACTATCCTAAGGCATACTTAGAAGAAACAACTACTAATGAAGATGGTTATCCATTGTATAAAAGGCGACACACAGGAGAGCAAGTCAGAATTCATGGTGCTGATCTTGATAACCGGTGGGTTATCCCTTATAACCCATACTTATCTTCGTTATTTGACTGCCATTTAAACGTATACTTATCTTCGTTATTTGACTGCCATTTAAACGTTGAAGTGTGCTCTACCATTCAAGCAGTTAAGTACCTTTATAAGTATGTCTACAAGGGTCATGATCGTGTTTCTTTTAATGTTGTTGGAGAAGGTAGTCAGGGTGTTGATGAGATTGACAATTTCCAAGCTGGTAGATGGGTTTCTCCTTGTGAAGCAGCGTGGAGAATATTTGGTTTTGACTTATTTGAAATGACTCCTTCTGTCACGCTTTTACCTGTGCATTTACCAAATATGCAAACTATATATATGAGATCGCATGAGCAACTTGACTCAATTGTTAGAAATGAAAAAAGAAGTCAAACAGCTCTAACAGAATTTTTTAGTAAAAATGCATCCATGCCTGGAGGTACAGGTCTTCGTTATACTGAAATGGTCTCAGAATATAGATGGGATCATGGCAAGAAAACTTGGATTAAACGGAGCTACAAAACAAAAAATGTTTCTCGGATGGCATTTGTAGTTCCAGCAGAAGGTGAGCGTTTCTTTCTTCGTTTATTGCTTGGTAAGGTCATAAGTCCTGAGTCTTTTGATCATCTGAAGACTGTCAATGGAATTCTATACCCTACATTTCAAGAGGCTGCTATTAAACAAGGGTTGTTTCAAGAAGATAGTGCAACTACTGCTTGCTTACAGGAAGCAGCAGAAGCACAAATGCCTTCAGCAATGAGGCAACTCTTTGCAACAGTATTAATCTTTTGCCAGCCAAGTGACCCAAATGCACTTTGGGAACGCTTCTATGGTGCATTTTCTGAGGATTTCAAGCACAAGCATCCAACTTCCCAGTCTAAAGTTATGCAATTAACTGTGAGGGAAGTAGAGCAGAGCTTGGAATCTATGGGGAAGTCATTGGAAGATTTTGAATTAGGCCATTTAATTGATGATGCAGATGATGGGATTCGCATTACTAAGGATATTGTAGATGCTCTCGAAGCACCTATTCCTCCAGAATGTGTTGATTGTCGAGCTAAGTTAAATGCAGCTCAGGCAAATGCATTCAATAGAATCATGTGGCATATTCAGAATGGCAAACCTGGTTGTTTATTTGTAGATGGCCCAGGCGGAACTGGTAAAACATTCTTGTATAATGCTTTGTATGCTGAGGTACGATTGGCAGGCAAAATAGTTTTGCCTACAGCAACATCAGGAATTGCAGCTTCTAATATCCTCTCTGGCAGAACAACACACTCTAGATTTAAAATACCTTTAGATTCAGAAGTATCACTTGCTTGTGATGTTCCTAAGCAAGGAAGCTTAGCTGCTCTAATAAAAGAAACTGTTCTTATAATATGGGATGAAGCTTCTATGGCACGTAGGGAGAATATTGAATCTCTAGACTTATTGTTACGAGATTTATGTGATCCTAACATGCTTTTTGGTGGGAAGGTCATTGTTTTTGGAGGAGATTTTAGGCAGGTACTGCCTATTTTACCTCGTCGCACACAAAAAGAGGTTGTTGGTGTAAGTGTAGTTAGTTCTTACATTTGGCCCTTGCTTATTAAATTTTGATTGACAGAAAATATCAGGGCTAGAGAAGACCTCCCATATTCAGAATTCCTTCTTTCTTTAGGAAATGGTCGGTTACAAACAGTTGAAAATGCTTTTGTTTAGCTGCCAGAGCAAATCATTAAGTATTATACTCCAGCTGATAATCCTGTGTCTATTATGGGTGCAACTATCTTCCCTGAAATTGCTACTCCAGGATTTGATAGTGCCATGTTTAACGAAAGAGCAATTCTTACGCCTATGAATGAGGATGTTGATGCCATTAATGAGTATTTGATTGGTTTGTTCCCTGGTGTTTCTACCACATATGAAAGTTATGATTCAGTGCTTGATGATAGCTGCACTCTATATCCTACTGACTTCCTCAATACACTTTGCCCAGGTGGAATGAGTCCTCACCAACTTGTGCTGAAAATTGGCAGTCCTGTTATTCTTCTACGAAATTTGTTGCCCTCTAAAGGCATGTGTAATGGAACTCGTCTTATTTGTAGACGGTTCCTTCCTAATTCTATTATTTGTGAAATTGCAACGGGGCATTATAAAGGCACGTTTTATTTCGTACCTCAAATCAACCTAAGGCCTTCAGCTTCTTCTAAATATCCTTTTCAGTTTGAGCGAATACAGTTTCCATTGAAGCTAAGTTTTGCTATGACTATTAATAAGTCTCAGGGCCAGACACTTGGTCAGGTGTTAGTGTACCTTCCACAACCATGTTTCTCTCATGGTTAGTTATATGTTGCTCTTTCTCGTGCCAAAAAATCTGGTAAGGTGATTGTCTATACACCTCAACCGTCAGCAGCTATTCATAAAGGAAGTATTAGAAATATTGTGTCATATGATGTGTTACGCATAGCTAATATTATTTAAAATGGTATTTTTTGCATAGGCTTAGTTTTTTCGTTGTTACTTTGGTATGTATATTTAAACGGCCTTTTGATTGCTAATATATTGCCCATTTATGTGAGTCCTCTTTAACTTGTGTTGAAAATTGGCGGTCCTGTTATTCTTCTACGAAATTTGTCGCCCTCTAAAGGCATGTGTAATGGAACTCGCCTTATTTGTAGACGGTTCCTTCCTAATTCTATTATTTGTGAAATTGCAACGGGGCATTATAAAGGCACATTTTATTTCGTACCTCGAATCAACCTAAGGCCTTCGGTTTCTTCTAAATATCCTTCTCAGTTTGAGCGGATACAATATCCATTAAAACTAAGTTTTGCTATGACTATTAATAAGTCTCAAGGCCAGACACTTGGTCTGGTATTAGTGTACCTTCCACAACCATGTTTCTCTCATGTATATGTTGCTCTTTCTCGTGCCAACAAATCTGATAAGGTGATTGTCTATATACCTCAGCCGTTAGCAGCTATTCATAAAGGAAGTATTAGAAATACTGTGTCATATGATGTGTTACGCTTAGCTAATATAATTTATAGTGGTATTTTTTTGCATAGGCTTATATTTTTATTTAATTAAGGACATTGGATTTGACATACTGTAATTTATAATAGCTATGTTGTTTGTTTCACAAAATTGGTCATATTTTGGTACTCATCTATAATAAATTGTTTAAATAGTTTAATCTAAATGGCTGCATTTCTACTTAGTATATCTATACTTTAGATTTGCTCAATCAAGGTGGATGTAAACAAATAATAACATATTTCATGTTATAATTTAAAGTTTGAGTATATCGTGTAGTTTACATTACTATATCAATGAGAAACAAATGATGCATTATATATACTAATATTAGAGAATTTAAGTAGGCAAGAGGGGAAAAAAATAATAAAAAGGAAGTGTAAAACAAGTTATGATTTCTTGTTATATTTTGATTAAATTTTAAAATAAAAGGACAAAATGCTGTCCATTTAAATTTACCTAGGTCAAAAGAGTAGTCAAATCAAGTTAATCAGATATCTTAGTAAAGTAAAGTAAATCTCAGTTACTTGTATCAATGTAGAATTGAGAAATGGGAAGCTATTAATATCCAATAGAAATGAACAAAAGCTATTTTCCACTGGATATTACACATGACTGTTTTTCCAGCCAATTAAAATGGTACACCTATTAAAATAAGTTCAGCTTATTGAAGTTTCTGTTCTATATAAGGTTATCTTATCCTACCAGCATGTACATCTAATCCTCTTTTGCGTTTGAGCTCCTTTGCAGACTATACTCTCTGATATTCTTCTGCTAAGGTAAGCACATTAATGGGTGTATTCTCAAGTTATCTTGTTATTTTGTTATTACTTATCTGCATTTATTATTGTGCTTTATTTTGTTTGATCTTGTATATTGCTATACATGATGCACATGTTATTTGTTTTGTCTGTAAGCATTAAAGACATGTGTAGATTGTCATTATAATTTTCATTGAACATAAAATAGCCTGCTTTCATTCTTTGATGTGTTCTTGCAAATGTACCAAAATTCATTTAATGCATACTATTACTATGGATCTATTTGAATGCTTCTTATATATAGTGATCAGTAGCAAGAAATATTTTGTCTGCCTTTACTATGCTGCTAAATTAATTGAGCTTGTTATACCTTATTACTTTGACAATATAGCTTTTATGGTGAATAATTATATTACCTTTAAAAAAAAGAATGGCTTTTGACTTAAACAAAACATGTTATACATTAAGCATGCTTTTATGTCTTACTTATAAGCATTGACTGTCTTATTAATGTTATCTTTACTATATGTTGTATGGATTAATATGATTTCTGCTTGACTATATATTGTGTGGCATTCAATATTGATAAATATTAATTATAAATCTTAACTTTATTAACCTTTATAGATGAAACCTCAATATGTTCCCTTAGACAAACTAACTCCCAAGCATAAGAAATACAAGATTAAAGTTAAAGTCAAGGAAAAGTCTCCTGCAAAGTATCCAGAAAACAAAAAGGCTTTTCAGAAGCTTGTTTTTGAAGATGATGAGGTATTAACCAGTTATCATTGAGTCTATACTTAATATATGTGGATAGATATAGTCTGACTATTTAAAATGGTATGTATATAGGGCAACAAAATCAGAGGAACTCTATTTGATGATGAGATTCAGAATTTCCAGGATATATTAGAACATGAAAAGGAGTATATCATTGCAGATGCACCTATCAGAAACACCAATGCAGTGTATCGCCATAAGGAAGGTGATTATTACTTGTCATTTGGAGGGTCAACTGCAATTCATCCATTGAACCCAAACACTGGTCCTATATTGCCAAAGTACATTCCTATTGCTGAAGTTCCACCAACAAGCAGTGAAGATGATCGTTTTGGTAAAATATACTTTTCTTTTGACATGTTTTAAAACCTATCTGTTGTTCTTAAGAATGTCCTGATGTTGTGATTATGAAAACAGACATCCTTGGAGTTGTGGTGTATATGGAAGATGTGCGTAGGAAAAAAACAACCAGTGGCTATGAGTTTGATGTGCGCGATGTTATTGTTGTGGATGATAGTGTGCAAAAGTCAGTGTACTTTCATGCAAATCTATAACAACATCAATTTATTTTATTATTAGTTTATTGATACCTTGCTACATGTGTAGGCTTCGCGATGGTCTTGTTATTTCTCTGTATGGAGAACTTGCTACAAAGGATTGTGCTAAACTGACAGCCTGGTGTGAATCTTACATGATTGTTAGCTTCCGGCATCTGCAGCCTGCAACCCATACTGGTTTAAGCTTCTCTTGTTGTTGTTATAATGCCTGATAGATTATATGTGTGCATTGACTTATAGATTTTGCTCTAGGGTTTTCGTTGTCATCATCCATGTCAACAACAATTGATACTAACCCCACTGGACCGGAAGTGAATGCATTAAAAGCTTGGTAAGTTCATACATTGTATACATCAATTGAGGTTGACTTTAAATAATTCTTACTTAATCCTTATTTTGCTTGATATAGGGTACTAGAGAATCAGGATCGTCTTTCTGTTCATATTGGTCATCAGTTATCAATTAGGGAGGGCAGCAACTCTGATGTTATTATGGCTATCAAAGATCTGAACAAGAAAACGGTTGTTATATTTTGTTTTATTCTATACATAATTTATTTCTTGACACGACATGTTTGATGTAAGGTTATTGTTTGCAGTCAACTACAGCAATTGCATATGAACGTCACTGGCTTAAGGTAACAATTCCAGATGCCAAAAAGGAAGATGTTAATGCTCATATTGGATGTAATGCATGTGGGAAACATTGTGATAATGTGGAAAATGTCAAGTTTTATTGTGATGTTTGCAATGCTCAATGCATTGCAGAAAAGAGGTACATGTTACCAGCCATAAGTTGATTCATAATGCATAGCTTTATATTATTAACTAAATGTATTTCTTTGCAGAGTCAGTATGACTTTCACTGCAGCTGATGACACTGATAGCATCCGTTTAACTGCATATGGGAAGCAATGTGAGGCCTTGCTACGTCTTAAGGACACTGAACTTATACAGAAGAAGGTATATATTTTTATATTCTTGAATATGTTGTTACTTCATTTCACTACTAACTTTAGTATTATTATTTGTGGTTTCTATGTTATTTAACAAATGTGATTTCATGTGCAGCAAACAGACTGGCCTGAGTTTGAATCCATAGCTGCTGAGTTCAAAGAAAACCCATTTAAGATCGAAGTAGGTCCAACTGGTGCAATTAGGAGGATTGGTTATCTGAAATGGGTTGTGAAATCTGTTTTATTCGAGTGATGTTCCAGCTGCTTAGACATTGGGCTTCCGGTAGGAACACCATTCTTTGGCATCAACCACTTAGTTATTTTGGATGTGTTCCTACTTGACACCTTTTACAACATTGCTATATTACAAAACTTTATTTCATAAATTTGGTTATTTCCTAAATGTCTTGTACTTTTGAACTATTAAAATGTTGTTATTTGGTTTTCTTTTGAATTCTACTAGGTTGTTTTTGGCATATTTATAAACACCTTAACTACCTATTGTTGTATTTGCTATCTGATAAGTTTGGTGTTATAAGGTAACTTATCATGAGCTATGGCAACATTATTTTTATTTCATGGTCTTATGAAGTGCTTTTCTTTGTTTATACAATATGGTTTTCTATTGTACTAAATTAGAAATGTTATACTTTCATGAGCTTATGATATAGCTTACTTCCAAGCTGTTATGATCTAAATGTATGCATCGCAAAAAAAAATTGAACGCGATAATTTATAACTAAAGAACTCATTATTTACTGCATGGATTTCTAATTAAACACCCATTACTACATAATATTTCGCATAATCTATCATATCTTATCATTCTTACTTAATTTAAACTAATATAAACTACTACCAAAACCAATAATCAATGCTTGCTCTTTCACAACCTTCTGGATACTTATCTTGACACAATGCGGGAGTCTTCACCGTGCATAATTGTTGCTTCACCCGCATTAGTGGTAGCAAGCATTGCTCCTTCAGTCACTTGTGCTGTGCACATTGAAGCTTGACTTTGCTCAACCAATGATGCAGAATTATCACAGTCACTCTGAATACTATGCTTAATCTTTTTCCCTTTTTTGGTCATTTTGATTTCAGAAATTTGATTTTTAACCTCATGTAAATGCATTTCTAGATCTACTATTCTTTTTCTAACATCCAAGCAAGTGATCTTTGCATTTGACAATTTACCCTCTAAGTGAGCTTCTTTATATAAAAGCTCTTGAAGCTTAGCTTCTATCTTGCGTTTTTGGCAAATAGAAGTTTGCTTACAAACTGAAGATAAATGCTTTTCTGCCATGTGAAAAAAATGAGCCTGTAGAAAATACTTTGGTTGCCTAACTTAAATAGCACTCATATATAGAGTTCAATTGTAAGGTACCAAAAAGTAGTCACCATTTGTTATAATCTTAATAGCTATTCAGCAACAACAAACACAACAACCTATTATCTAAAGGGTAAATGACAGCATGTCAAGTTTCAAAAAGCTGTATGAATTACAATCTTAGCAAAGCTGGTTGCAACTCAAGAAGTCACTTATCATGTCACATAATAACCCTTGACAATGTATGAAGACAATACATTACCTGCTGGATATATTGAATAAAAGTGAATGACTAGGTAAGAAGAAATATAAATATATCTACCATAATTCAAAGAAAATAGATTAGTATACTTTATATCCTGATATTGAAATCAGAACATCAATAACATAGGCATTTCTAAATCATGTTTCAAAGTGAGCTGCAATTTAATATTGTTTACTAGGCTACTTTATATTGTAGATTAAATTAAGCTTATCTAATTATCTTACCTTAATTTGCTATTTTTCATGCAAAGATTTGTTTTAATGATAATGTATTCAGCTCCATTATCTTCCTACTTACATAAGTAGCTTCATTTTTAATAGCTTCATTGTTACTATGTATCTGAACTTTACTTATTTTGTGCCTACTTATATAAGCAACCTACTTCAGTAGCTTTACTATGCATCTAATGTATACCAAAATATTGTTATCTTTTGTTACTCTATCATTTTCTGGAGAGAGTAAATCAAAATTGACAAGTATTAAGAGAATAAAACATTAAAAGTAAACTCAAATATGTAAAAAAAAAAAAAAAATAGATAGTAAAACATATAGAAAGATTAAAGTATAAGTCAATCTTAGGGGCAAAATCAGGTGCACATAAGCTAATAGCAACTTTGCATAAAAATTACTTTAGTAAAGTATATAGCCAAAATTGGGTGCACACTACCTAAAAAAATATATTGCATAGGTATCACTTTAGCAGTGTAATTCAATTGGTGATTATATATAATTAGACTCAAAATTAGGTGCATAGTAAAACTTATACTCTGACCTAGGATTATATAGAAGAATAATATTTTAGTCTACATTACCAACAAAATCAAACATAAGGTAGTAGATATCTTAACAACATGCACCAAATATGTAATGCCATGTTATTTAATATTCTAGATTCATAAGATAGGAATCTTATAGCATTATGTAAAGTTTTGCTTACTTTATTTGCATTCTATATGTTGCATTTAATATAAAAAATTTAGTATCTACTATAAAAGAGCATATCATTGTATATTGAGTGTTTAGGAAAGCTAAAAATCAAGTATAAGCAGATATCAATGTAGATATCTACAGTTCAAAGGACACAGAACAAGCAACCTTTGTAAAAAAAGCATACTCAGAACATACAACATCATGACTATTATAATAGCATAATTTAATTCAACTGCAACATAATTTCAAAAGTGTAAATGAATCAAACTTAAGTAATCATCTTATCTAATTCTGCAGTTTTTACAAGCATGATCATTAGTTCAATACAGATTAATTATGAGTAAAGTGTTTAATAAAGTCAAATATTTAACTCAAAAATGTTGTTTATAAAATATATATTTACATTATGTTTAATTCTAAGTACTATTCTTAAGCTCTAATCCTCCTATTTACTGATCATCTCTCTGCTATTGTATGTCTTTTTTGCTATTCTATTTCCTGCTAGCTATTCTATTTCTTTTTTGGTGTGATTCTAATTAATGCTATCAATGTATACTAAATATATATTAATTTGCCATTGCTAGAATGGAAACACCTTAAAGGTATTCTAACACTATAATAATCATAAGTATAAAAATAGAACTATTTCATTTAACTCATTAGTTATAATTTCTCATTCAAGTCAAGTGTATGTATATATAAATTCCATATCAACTTCCATCGTGATTCACATAACTCACAAAAGTACCTCATTAACAAGACTTATCATTCTTAAATAAGGTAATGCACAATCCCATAAAAAAACAATACAAAATATTTATGTACCAATCAAACATAAAAATTGGATTGTTTCATAAAATCACAACACAAAATGATTCACCAATTTAAACCCAACTATTTATATACTATTCAAACTTAATAATGTCATACAAAATATTCATATCCATAATCAAGGTCAAATGCATATAGCCATAAGACCTATATAACCCAAAAACTATTGTTCACTTAAACAAACCAAAATAGATAAAAGTAATTCTTCCATTACAATTCACATATACTATTTAATAATATAAATCTTAAACAAACTAATCAATCAGAATTAAAGCCATAAGCATCGCTGTTAGAATGAGAAACCTCAGGGGAGTGATAATGGTATGGGTAACCAATATCCTCTTCTGAGTCATTATTATACCATGAATCTTCTTCCTCTGCGCTTTGCTCCTCCTCGCTCTCCTCTTCTGCTTCCTCCTGTGACCCCCTTTCCTGCTGCTGTTGTAGCCCCTGCTGCACTGCATCAGCACTCTGAACCCCAGCAATCGGTTCCTCTTCCTCTGCTTCAGAAAACGCCGCCACCGTTGAATCAATTACATGCTTCACTATGTCCTCATCGTCGCTGATATCCATATCAGCCTCCCCTCCTTTAACCTCCGCATCAAAAGCCAATTTACCACCACCGCATTGATCCCTAATTTTAGACGGCTCACCTTGAACACCCACATATCTTATCATTCTCACTGGCTCGTCCTCTTCATCAGAATCGCATTCAATTTTAATTGGAGTATCATAATTACTTCCAGGATCAGGTTCTTTACCCTTGCCTTCGGGGATCACCTTCTTTTCCTTGCTCTTCCTCTTAGCAACTTCAGTGCACTTAGCTAATTGTGCATCACAATCTTTCATTTGATCCATCAATTCACCGAGTTTCTTTGTAGCTTCAGTTTGGACATTTGCAGTTGCGACATATTGGCCACGCAAATTATCCTTGCGCTTCTCTAAAAAATTTATGTACCAATCATTAAAAATAGTATCATCATCCTCATTTCCAGCCATGGTTATGAGTTACTTTTCTACTGAAAACACCAGAGAAGAAAATTAAAATAAAAAGAAAAGTTTCTCAACTTTCGAAGAAAAGCAGAACAAATAAGAATAAAAGAAAATTAATGGTTTTCCAACTTCCAAAGAAAAGCAGAGCAAATTTTGGGAAACGTGTGATGATCAATTCTTTCTTTTATTATAGAGCAAACCGTCCCTAATAAACATCACGTCTTTTCAATTGTCTATCATACCATGCAGGAGAAGAAGAGTTGCATTGTCTCATATAACGCACCTGTTCGAGCATACATTTCGGTTATAGGCGTACATATAAATAATCTCAAAATAGATACGGAGTAATTTTTTTAAACATATACAAAAAGACTCTTATACTATAGTTTTACAATTTATTCCAACACTTTTAAGTGAACAAATTATTTTAAAACGTATTTAGTTTGAACAATTTATTTTAAGTTGATATTAGACAATTTATGTTAATCATGACCATTTTCAAGATCTAAATTAATCTTAAGGATTGGACAATTTTTTTTAAATATAATTGTGTACTTATTATTATAATATTGTCGTTTAGTCTATTAGACACTATAAATTTATATAATATAATTCAAATTTTCGGATATGATCCAAGTAAAACTGAACTTTAATTCAAATTGGATTGGGAAAGTAATTCGGATCAGATCAAAATTGAAAATTAAAAACCGAATTATATTACGGATCGGATCGGATTTGGCCTAAATCTGAACCAAAAACAAAAATTACAATTTGTTCCAACACTTTTATTTTTTAACATCTTGGTTATATGCCTATATATAAATAATCACAAATAGATAACTTTATTTAACACATACAAAAAAACCTTTATACTATAATGTTACAATTTATTCCAACTCTTTTAAGTAAACAAGTTATTTTAATACATAATTAGTTATATTTAGTATATTTATAAGATAAATTATTTATAATTATTGCAACATTTTTAAGTGGACATGTTATTTTAAAATATTATTTTTATCACAATTTCTTTTACTAGAATATTTAATGTAATATATTTATAAAACCAATCTTAATTATTCAAGAAAAGTTATTTATTGGTCAAGGTATACTCTATTACCCAAAATACTCTTATTTGCTCTGCCAAAAAAAAACTTGAATAGACATGGAAAACGAATAGACACTTCGATTGATATAAGATATAAGATATATATACTTAATATAATTCTTACATACCAAAAGATTTTCCCTTTCATTTTTTATAAAACAAAAACTTTAAAATGGCTGGAAACAATGGAAGGTCTTCTTTTCCAGATGCATACCGTCGGTATTTAGAGAAAAGGAGATCAAATTTAATAGGGCAATTATCAGCCAATTTCGAGATTCGAATGGAAGCAGGGCGCAAGTGTGATGAATTAATGGAAAAGCTTAAAAAAGTTGATGAGGAATTGGCTAATTGTGATAAGTTTGATGAAGATAAAAAAGGTGAGATGAAGCCTAAAACCAGGGACATCTCTACTGGTGTAATTGAAATCGACACCGATAGTGAAGATAACACTGCTGGTGTTATCAAAAAGAACTTTGTTGTTGGTGAGTCATCTACAAGGCAGGGTATAATTGCTGAGGAGACTGAGAATGAAGATGATACTGGTGAAGCAAGGGAAGTCGATATGGAAATCAGCAATGGAGATGATCAAGTAGAGAGAGTTGACAACGCAGTCCTTGTTCGTGCAGAACAAGCACCACAACAACATGCAATGAGTGAAGATGCTGCTATTCAGATGGATCAAGAGCAACAACAGGCACAGGCTGAAGAGGAAGAGGAGCCAGAACATCCAGGGGAAGAAGAAAATGAGCAAGAAGCTGATCAAGGTATAGAAGTGTCAGATGTTGATTCAGATGAAGAAGTTGGACATTATTATCCATATCATTATCATTCTTCTGAAGGTTATGAGAGTGATAGTGATGCATATGGATTCGATTCTGATTAATTAGGTAGATTCTAAACTTGTGATGATAACCTTTTGAACATGTTTAGGTTAGACTTTTATGATTGCCAGGCCATTTTGTTAATATATGCCAGTAATTGCTGTAATTGATGGTTAATTTGGCTTGTGAAGTTATGGACTAGCTTATTTTGTTTTGTATTGCAATGTAACTCATGAATCTAATAGTTTTTCATATCCTGAATTAGATGCCTTGTGGTATCAATTACATTTAGCATTAATCTATTTTGTGTGTGTTCTGTGATATATTGAATTGCTTATTACTTAAATTAATCAATTATTATGCTCATTATAAAATCATTAGGCTACCTATTAAATTTTAGAAACTGACCACATTAGTTTATTATTAAGCAATTGAAGTATTCAGATCAGGGGAATTAGTTGTTATACAATAATTTGTGAAGCTGCGATTTGTGAAGCAATAATATGCAACAAGTACTCATTTAGAATTCATAGACAAGTAGTCCTAAAATAACAAATCACAATACTTCATGCTAGCTAAATACTTAATAAACAATACACTCAAGTAGGTATCAACTCTTACAGGCACAACATTTTACAGCTAACTTAGAGAGCCTCAGTAGCTAATTTTGACTAGCTTGATAAATCTTACAACCATAAACACAGTACGTCATATATTTAAGACAAATGAAACCTACAAAGGTACCCCCACTTTAAAATGAACCTCCATGTGAGGCATCACATCCACTTGAGTATGATGGATTAGAGTGATGATGAATTTCAGAATTAAGAAAAAAGGTTGAGCACTGTGGGTGCTGGTTTCTCCCTGAGGTTTCTGCTTTGGTTCATTTTTGACAGGGTTAATAGAACATCTTCTCTTTGGACTAAGTTCCCTGCCTTTTGGTTCACCAAAACATAGAGCAGCAATAACAACTTCTAGCTCTCCTACTTTCTGTTCAAGATGCTTAACACGTTCCTCCAACCCTTCTAAGTTGGTATATTTTCCTACCTCACACTGATCACTATCACAGCCTTTCCCTTACCTTTACTTTCCATAAAAATAGGGTTATGTTTTTTGGACAGCAGGGTAGTATTTTAGATAGTGAATGCATATGAAAAATGAGGTTTCTAGCACTCTACTCTTCTATTATATAAGCTAAGTAAGGTATACTATATTACTTAGGGGTTAATTGGTGGTACTTTAAATAAATTTCACAGGCCTATTATTAGATTATTCTTTCCATTATTCTCTGAGCAACAGATTGTACTCTTAAAATATACAAGTTATAGCACTATACAGCTAATGTAAATCTAAAGTGAAAGTAATTTGTAAATATTTATGTTAAAGCATTCATAATAAGTCATACAATAATTTAAAACTAACAGTACAAATACTTAAGCTGAATTCTGACTATCATGCTACTTTTATTATATCCCTAAAGCTTAACAATGATTAATCATTTTAAGTAGCTCACACTAAAACAAGATCTATATCAAACACAGCAGGCTGACCTTCTCTAAACTTAATTAATGCACCTTCATCTACCTGAACGTTGTAACGATCAGTAAATTCCCTAACGCCGCTGTATAATTCACACTTAATAATAAGACCATCCTTCCACACAACTTTCAGCTTTGCAACAATTTGCTCATCCAAATTTTGAAGCACTACATTAGTTGAATCACCAAATCTGCTTAGCCAATTGTTAGCAAAATCAACAGGAACATTCTGCAAACAATGAAATTAAAGCAAATAAGATTCATTCATAAAAAAAAAACTGTAACAAGCAATATACTTTACCACAAACAATGCTTATTAGCAGTACTTCCTGCTTTCTTAAGGTAAGGTGCAGTGAAAATAAATTTAAAATGTGGCTCAGAACAACTACGTGCAAGGTCATCAATCCATGCATTTGTCTCAATCATCTTTGTTGAACTACCATCATAAGCAGGTCTGCGACCACGCCTCTTGCTTGAACTACCAATGCTCTTATCGCTTCCTTGGGCCTTTTTACTTCCTGATGACCTTAAAATTTGCACAATTAAAGTGCTCTCTCCTATATATTTGAACGTTAAATTATCCCCAGTACTTATTCTATTATCTCTAACAAAATCAGCCCAACCACCTTCCAAAATAGTTTTCCAACCATCTTTGTCTTCTTCATGTGCCATAGTAGCTTCCCAAACTCTTCCATATTTATGCAATTGCAGATCAACTCCTTGCAAACCATCATACAAAATGTTCTTAAACTCATCAGGAATGCGCTGCAAATTAATAAACATAAATAAAATACCAATTCAATATATAAATAACAACAGCCATAAGCAATTCAGACAGTAATCTAACAAAACCACATAACTACAACTCATAATAGCAAAAATATATCAAAAATTATAGATGTCATACCAGCTTATCTTTGAGATCATCTTCATAACATATGCTAAATGTCATTGCAGAATTTGCCATTGCAAATCTTAGATCAGTTGCAAGAGTTTTTGTCAATTTTACCTTATGAACACAATTTAATGACAAATTTATGCTATAATAAACACTGCCATATATATAACAAGATTATTGCTAGGAATTTATAGCATATTAATTAGAATTAAATTTTCTTTGACAAGCAAGTACTTGAATAGATCTGTTTTCAGAAACTGAAGCAGACCTTAATTTCAATATGCCTTCCCAATGGTCATACTAGCAATAATTACAAGTCAAGTAAATTCAAAAGGAGTAAAATATTTGCACAAGTACCACAATAGCTTAGTATCCTCTTCATATACTCATTAGTACTTCTCACTTCATATTCCGAAATAACTTATTCCATTTTTTTTTATAATCGGAAATAATCAAATACATAAACTAAGTTACAGTATACATAGTATGTAACACTTTCATATTTTTTGATGGATAACAATCCTAATTTATGTTGCCGGTTTACTTTTCTCAAATATATCTTCTTCCATACTCAATTCCTATCGTGATTACTTTTCTTCTTTTGATGAAGAATGATTCTAATTCAAATTACGTACAATGTAGGTGTCAATAATATAATTGTTATTATAATCAATTTCAATTTTTCGTTTATTTAGAGTTACTCAAACAGAAAAATAATGCATGCAATATAAATAATTTAATACACTTATGACTCGAGATTGTTAAATTTTATATCCCTATTCAAATTAGTTAGAGTTTATACAAATTAAAGTAAGACCAAATAAAAGTAATATTGAATTATAAAAATATTATTATATATGTAACTATTTCCTTTCCCGCTCGATTTGCAATGTGGTGCGCGCACATCACGCGCGTTAAAAAACTAGTAATAAAAGAAAAAAGAAAAATCTCCGTTCTCTTTCATCATCGTACACACTCGAACTTACAAGGTACAAACCCTAATTAGCAAAAACTAACCCTTTCATTAAATCTCCCAAATTCCGATTCCAATTCCAATTCGAAACTTCTTTTCCCCCAAATCACTCTTCAAAACCCTACATTTTCGTTTTTCAATCGAAATTTCGAATCGAACTCAAAAAAAAGCAATCGGAATCATATTCAAATTTGAGGTAATAGATCGAATGATGGGTAACACTAGCGAAAACACAGAATCACAAAAATTTCGATTGTATGGGAAGACGAAAATGCCAGAGCTTCAACGTGGAAATTCAGTCAAAACGACGACGAATAAGAAGCAGAAGAATATCGTTGATAATAATCAGAAGAAATCGACTCATTTGGTTGGTAACTACATTCGAACTCGCGCAGCTGTTGCGAGAGAAGCAGAAGCAGTAGCAGTAGTTGGTGTTGTTGAAGAGGAGAGAGAAAAAGTTGTTAAGGATCCTCCGAGAACTAGGTTAGCTGTGAAAAAGGGCAAATTTAAGGAACAAACAACAAACAACAACAAAAGGGTAATCAATAATACTAAGAATAATAGTGGAAAGAAGAAGAAGGTTGTTGATAAGGTTGTACCAGTGGTTGTGATATCGGAGAAGGAAAGTGAGTTAAACGAGAGAGAATCAGAAGTCAGAGAAGAAATGTTGGGAGATGATAGTGGTGGTTTAAGTGCTAATAATAAGGGAACTGGACATGATGATGATGGAAATAAATCCCCTTTTCCTGAAAGGGTAATCTTTTTTAAAACGAATTTCATTTGATTTTGTTAAATGAGTTGATTTTGAATAATGATTTTGTGGTTTTTTTATTGATATATGTTGATTTGAATTGAATTTGTGAATCGAGTCGATTTTATATGAATGATGGTGTGATTTTTTGATCGATGTTTTTGGTTTTGCTGTTGTTTTTGTAGGTTCAAGTGGGTGCTTTTCCTATTTATAAAGTAGAAAGGAAGAAAGGTGGGTTTGGTCAGGTGTTTGTTGGCCGTCTTGTTAACGGTGGGAATGAACGCGCCACCGGGTCTGGGGCTTTGGAGGTATGTATCATGTTAATGGTGTTTTGGAATATCTGTATTTTTTGGCATGTTTATTGTTATTCATGTTGATCAATTTTGGGTTTGTTTTGGATGCACAATGAATACTTTGGCAAAATGGAAAGTGCTTTCTTTTATAAACATTATCTGCTCAATTTGAGTTCTTTTTGTATTTAAGAATAAAAGTAATATCAAGGTTGATTTCAATTGTATGGGAATATATTGACTTTTTGTATTATAACAATAAGCTACTGAATCACATGATTAATATTTAGCTTCAACTGGGTGGTTCTGGAACAATTGAATTAATATTAGCAAAAGCATCTACAGGCCCGTCCCTGAGGCAGGGCAGGAGGGGCCTAAATTGTTCATATATCCTGGTGAATTTAGGCCGCATATGAGTATTAATCCTAATATTATTAAAAAGTAAAATTATAACACAATATGAAACTAGGCATGCATATGAGTATGTGGCAACGGCAATATACAACCACCATATCCAACCATGTAATGTAATTAAACTAACATTATATCATAGAATGAATCGATGATTGAATGGGTGAATTTATCAAAATTTTCAGGTTTTAGGAAAATATCCAACACTTGCTCCTTGCAGCAAGAGGCCGAGTTGGTCTTGGTCTATTCCCAGAGAAATTATGTTTCACATCTTTTTATTTCTTCGTGCTTCACTTCTTCAGGAGATTGTGAGGTTCGTTTGCAAGGAGTGGAATGCTATTATCTCTGACCCGCTCTTTATTAGAGCCCACCTTCTTCAGTCCATGTCATCTCCTGCTACTACTGGTTTCCTTATTCAAGACGATGACCTGGATGATGCTAAGCTAAAACAGGCCTATTATGTTCACCCATATGATCGTGTTGTCAGTATACTTAAGCTTCCATTTGAGGCCTTCATTTTGGCTTCTTGTAACGGACTACTCTTGCTTCAAAATGCCTTCATTCCAAAAGAATTGTCTGTAGTGAATCTTGTAACTAAAGCCAACATCAGTCTCCCTCCCCTGTCCCTCACCCTGCCAAAGGTATGCATTTATCGTAAACCTTCTGCTGTTCTAGCATTTGCACCTTCTTCTGGTCGATACAAAGTCTTTTGTCCTTGTTTCGTCCCCAAATATCCACGTTCACCATATCGTCAACGTGAAAAAAATGATGATCATCTTGCCAGATTTGAAGTTAAGGTTATGGTATGGACAGTAGCTGTTGATGAAACTTGGAGGGCTATTGACATTGACTGTCAAGGCATTACTATGAGTAACAAGGCAAAGCAGACACTACTGAGTCATCCGTTTTCTATTGCAGCGGGGTATGTCTATTGGTTTGATATATGTCACTCTCTTGGTTTTGCCTTGGATATAGATGCTGAAACCATGTATCAATTCGAAGGGCCAGAAGATAGCGTTATCAACAGCAAGGAGAAGACTTACTGTATACCAATGGACACCGGTGGTGCAGGTATAATATATTGGCAAAACCCTAGTAAGTTTTGGAAAGTCTGGGAAATGATAGGACCGAAAACTGGCCCTTGGGGTAGATGTATGAATTTCGATGCAGCTGGTATGTATTTGGCGCTTCAGAGACATTTCAATCCCTCAAAGTTTGGAGTCGCTATACCTCTTTATATGAGCTTGAAAACTGGGGAGTTTTGGTTTTTTGGCTTTGTGGAAACCAAGCATAGCATGTCCTTTGCGTTGGTTTGTTATAATTGGAAGACGGGAAGTGTTTGGTCACCTCCCCCTAGGTGGCGAAGATATTTTGACTTCCCACATCTTCACGTAAACAGCTTGCTATCACTGAAGAATCTCTAGTTGTACGTGGAACGGCGATCACTTTGAAGAAATGAAGTGCAAGTGTTGTGTAGTTCGATGGATACATGCATGTGGATATGGAGACTCAACAAATTTGACGTTGCTGTTTAAGTTAAATATTATTCACCCCCTTCCCCCCCCCCCCCTCCCCCCAAAAAAAAATTAAAAAATTGTTGTTCAGGTCGCTTGGACCTAATGTTTACAATTTGATGTAGACTTGATTGACATCATCATGTAAGTTATTTGTACTTCTCTTCCCCCATTTGTTGTTACTGATCACTTTGTACTCAACAATTTAATGTATGTGGGAATTGGAGATTAGATTGATGTCTTAATGTATTTTACTGCTTTTCTCATTTCAAGAAGGCCAAAATGGAGGCATTAGTAACTAGTAAGTAGAGCGACACAGAACAATTCCACACAGGTGTGCTGGTGTATAGTATGCACATGATTTAATTTCTTGGCCGGTGCTGGCTAGAATGAGTTCTTATATGTCTTCTGCCGCCCTCTATCAGTCCTGGACGATCCAATGTGTTCCAAGGAATGAATCAGTAGGTGGTTCCATTGTCCAGTTGCTGTGAAACTCACTTGGATGAAACACTCTCTTCTTCACTGTCCACAGACTTTACACCTGATTCAGATCATCGCTGCTAAGTATAAGTTCTCCTTCAGATCAGATAGTATGCTCCCAGTAGCTTATTCTTTATCAGCAGCCTGCTGCTTGCAACAGATGGGCAAAACACTAAATTGAGTCTTTCATTCGGAATGAAATTGAAGTGGATTATCTGGAGGTATTAGGGAATATAACAAGCTTTGCTGATTGAGCTACAAGCGGGTTCGCTGAAGGGAATACTTTCTGTCTTTTTATTGGACTTTGGTCAGAAAGGCAACTGGTGAACCAACTGCTCCAGGTGAATAAATATATCTAAGTGTGTTACTTTCATTGTAGTGTTTCTGCATGTTGATTGATTGGATTTTTGGTGATTCTTTTCTACAGATTAAAAGATGTGCGGAGATGGCTCTTAGATTGCGATATTTCAAGAAACAAGTATCGACTCCACCAAGTCTTTCTCTTGGAATATTGAAATTAAAGTGGATTATCTGGAGGTATTTTGGGAAACCTTCTTTCTTTTTAGGCAAATTTCACATTTGCTATCAGGGAAATGACCCTAATTCACATTTGCTACCCCTTTAATTTTTTATTTTATTTTACTACCACCCAAATCCCAAAATTTTAGATATCACTACCATTTGACGGATGCCGTTACTATTTCCGTAAGTGAAGCCCAACCACCGTCCAACCACCTCACCGCCATCGCTCCATCTTCAACCACCCTCATTGCCACCATCCAACCTCCATTTCACAGTGAGGGAGTGAGGGAGTTATGGCTGGAGAACTCGGGCGTGGAGTTAAGACCACCGCTAGTGGTGGCCTGAACAGGGAAGGTGTCTTCATGAGGGGCGGGTGTGGAGCAAGCGACTCTGGTGGTCCGGGCTGTTGGTTCACAAGAGAAGACGGTGGAACGATCAATACGTCTCCCTCGATGATTGGAGGACGGGATGGTGTTTTTCTAGTGGTTTTACCAGTGGTGGGATAATGTTCGGAGGTGGACTGGGCTTTTTTACCGGCGGTGAAACTGATGGTGGGAAGTTGCAATGGAGGTGGTTTCACGGTGGTTTCTAGAAGTACCCAGAAAGATAAGTTAATGGGAGATGCCTTGATGATTCATGTGCTAGCTTGGAGAGGAAGATAAAAATGGAATATGCTAGTAAGGGTATTTTGGTAATACCACTTATAGCAAATACAAAGGATTTAAATCAGCTTTGGTCACCTGCTACAAACGTGATGAAAGGCCAGCACACTAACCCAAGTACAAAAGATGGGCTTACTGACTTAAGGCCCAACTTTCCTTCTCCAACACTTATTACCCAATTAGTCAACTACCATTCTCTAGCCTTTCAACTCATCCCTTCACTTCTTATACGGCCCAACTCTTTAACCCATAAAAGCCAGCTTTGTATTTCATCAATTTCTGGAGAGAATTGCAGCCCACTCTCAGTCACTGTTGCCGAGGTCGAGAATCGTAGCCGAGGTCGGGAATCCAGTTCCGATTATAAACCACCTTGAGGACAAGGTGAAAGTTTGAGCGGCGGGTAATGCAAGGAATCAATATTTAGGGGAAGGGCACATTAGTCATAGTCTATTAGTAGTAACTTGGGGAATAAGCTAGAGGTTTGTTAGGGGTATTTTCTATAAATAGACCTCATTAGGAGGAATAATCATCATGTTGAATATAGTTAAGAAGTCTGTTGTTGACTTGTTGGAGAGCACCTTCCTCTCGAAAGAAGGCATTGTATTGTTGAACAATCAGTTTGATAATACAACTTATCCCTCTTAGCTATCCTTTTCTATCTAATTAGCTTGCTTGCTTACTGATTTGAGAGCTAATTCCTAGCAACTTTGTTCATCTCAAGGCCCATATCTAACCACTAGGACACATTTATCTTTGTTTGTTGAATTACTTTGTTACAAGTGTATCAAGTGTGAAATGCTGTGTTACAAGTGTATCATAATTATTTTGAGGAGATGCTAGGTTACGAGTGTATCGTAATTATTTTGTGTTAATGCTATCAGCAAATTGGTAATTGAATTGTCTTTAATGACATCTCTTGGTAGTTCATCTTCACTAAAAATATAATTCATTATTATATATAAAAGTTTGGGGATCACAAATTGATGGTAGTTCATCTTCAATAAAAGTAAAATTTGAGTAATTGTTTACCCCTAATTCCTTTATCACCATGTTATTTGAATATGACGTTGATAATCATTTGTCATCAGGTTGTGTGAAGGTGAAGTGTTGCTGAATTGCATACTAGCCAAGTAAGCAATAATCTACTCTGCCAGCGATTCATGATTGTACCTGGTGATGTGACAATATGTATGTGTGCTAATGCTAATTTCTTATGTTACTAAAATCAGAAAGGATAACCGATATTCAGAGAAAGATGCAACTGTGGTGGTCCGTCAGTTGCTGAAAGTTGCTGCTCATTGCCACTTACATGGTCTGGTAGCACCGTGATATGAAGCCCGAGGTAGATTTTCTTTTGAAAATATGGACCTTACATTTCAATTGCAGTAGATGAATTATGATGGAAGTTTATGTTTTATTCCAATGTGCTGCTTGTTTGTAGAACTTTTTTTTTTCAAAGCGCCTGAAGAGATTTCATCTTGAAAAGTTGAAAGGCCACAGACTTTGGATTATCAGATTTCATAAAACCTGGTGAGTAGAAAGGGGAATGTCAATATGCACTTGCTGCTTGTGGGTAGACATTTCTCTTGTCCAACCTGACTTATATTTGATTTATCGCAAACGTTTGACAATGTGGCACAAACATTTTGCTTCCTATAGAGAAAATATTCAAAGATTTTGTTGGCAGTGCCTACTATGTTGCCCCAGAAGTACTGAAAAGAAAGTCAGGCCTAGAGTCTGATGTCTGGAGTATTAGTGTCATCACCTAAATGGCTAAATGTTGCTCTGTGGAAGACGTCCATTTTGGGGCGAAACTGAAGATGGTATATTCAAGTAGGTACGCGAAAATGTATTTTTACATGCTTTCACTAGCAAGTACACCTTATAAATTTAATGAATAGCAAGCTTTATAATAGCAGTTAAAGAAGATGTGTGTAATGTTGTGCTTTCACATTTTGGACTTTTGGAGTTAGCAACGGCATATCGCATTATAATGTGATTGTTACTAGGAATATAATACCGAATGCGGATGAGTCGGTTGGAAAAATTATATATGAACAACTTTTAACATGCTCAGCCACATTAGTATCTGCACGCATGAAATATCGATTTATAATTTTTGGTTTATATTCTGATAAATCTTGAGTCAAGATGAGATTGATTAAATTAAGCTTAATTGATGGCTTTGTAGGAAGTAAAATATAGGAGACTATATATTAGATATTTAGTATATACAAGACTTTTAGTAAACAGGTTGATGCAATTTGCAGTTTGGTTTATCGTAAAACAAACATGAATCATTTCCTGAAGCATTGCAGTTCACGGAGACGGATACGCTTGCTATTATCGGCCCCCAATCTATGAATTTGATATATATATGACCTATGCCTATCTTTATAATGCTTTGCGTCGAACTTATACCATTACTTCATCAGATGGGTTAATCTTTTTCATAATATTGATTTGACAAATTCATATTATCATAATCTCACGGAGGAGGAGCTTTCTCGTGTTCATGATTGCAATATTGACCATCTTGGTGAGTTTACATAGGTTACCATTAAGATTACCCTTTTTGTATGATGGTCTAAAGGTTTCAACTCTGGAAACAATTCCTTGTGGAATGAATGAATATTTGAGATGAATGAATATTTAGTGATTAGATTTTTGGAATTCTTCTGATTTTTAGGTATATACTCTATATTTTAATTCTTCTATATGTAGTCTCTATTTGAATAGATGGTGTATTTAGCTGTATATATGTATATGGCATACCCTTTACATATGGCTGTGACATTTGTGACTATTAAATGTATCTGTGTTGAAAATGCATTTGATTCTGAATTCTAAGTTGTATTCTGGTAAATTAGGTTGCTTGACTGCTTGTAGTCTGTCAAACAAGCCAAAGGAAACAGTAGTTTAATATGATGCTTCTGATGTTGATGATGAACTTATATATATCACTTCCTTTGGCTTGTTAGACATCAGAAGCATCGTCAAGTGATCAATCTATAATCTGAGACAGTTTCACATTCACTCATCAGGCTCAGAATTAGCCGTTCAGCTAAAATTTCACACATTAGCCTTCCGAGAAAAGTACATCAAGCTGATTAAATATTTTTATCTCACGAACAACTTCTGCAATATACTCCAAATTTCCAAGTTTCGAATAGCTCGGTGTTAAGTAGTCGTTTTCTTAACCTATAATCTCTAGCTTTTGGAAATTTTGTCTTGCATTATAAAATTTAATTGATTAACATATATGCATGATTTTTTCTGGCAATCATGCTTTTGGTTCAGGGATTTCTTCTGAATAGAACACTATTCATGTAAATTAGCTCAAAAATCATTTTGTTACAATTTTGGTTGTTTGAGCACTTAACTACAACTTTGGATGGCTCATTGTTCATTCTGTTTGATGCAGAGTCCCCCATCCTTGGAAGAGTAGGAAAACTTGAGAGCATATCACGGAACAGCCTCTGGTTTGTCAACAGGGCTGCTGGTTGGATTAAATCTTGACACATCAAGCCCTGATACTTTCTGATCTCCTCCTGCACCCATTCCGTTCAATGTGCTTTTTGGGCTCCCACAAACTCCATTCTGTACTCTTGGAAACCAAGCATCTAATAAAATTGATACAACCAAACAGCTGAAACCTGCAGGCATTGCTGAAAATGTTGTTGCCGATAACTCTGATATATTGACTCCTATTGATCATGTTGGGAAATCTGAAGGAAAAACTCTTGCTGATATATTGCTTGCCTCACCGTCAAAGTCTGATGTGGAAATTTCAAAACCTACTAAGGCTTATGAGTTAGTCCCTTAGGAAAGGATACATGTCTTATCTGTCTTGAAGGTACTAGATTTTCTATTATAAAGTAATGCGTTGTATAAACCCTCGAATGTTGACAAATTGTGAGCATGATTTTCAATTGTCATGCCTTCTAGAGTGGATGGAAAGAAGTGATGCCTTTCTAGTCTGTGATAAGGTCTGAATCTAGCACAAGTCATAATAATATTTGTATAAGCTATTATTATGCTGTGATCATAATTTAGGAATGAGTCTATTCTGATGGGTCTGTTCTGATGTTATTTGTATAAGCTATAATTATGCTGTGATCAAAATTCCGGATGAATTATAGGTTCATTCGATTATTCAATCAAAGATTAATGATAAGGATTCAATGTCTTTTGAAAAATATCATAGTGAAATGAGTAACTAGAAAGATTTTCGTGTCAAAGTGTTAGAATCCAACTCCTTTTGATGTATTAGATTCCATTTAAGTGCTTTCCTAGAGTTTAGGTTATGTTTTCTTTGCTTGAGGTCCCATTATTGTGTTACTGTCAGATCAGTGTTCACTAGGGATTCTCCTTGTATGTCATTTAAAGCTCTTTAGAGGGCGAATGATTAATGAAATCTTAAAGCCTTCTACCAAGTGTTGCCTTGCTTTTATGCTTGTTTGTTGTTAGACCTTTATAGATATTGTGTCTTACTTGCATATTAGCTCCCCTCCAACCCAACTTGATGCGCTAAGGACTCGTGGTTCGGACCCGCTTGTGCCCGCTTTGAAGTATCGGCCGTCACAAGCCCCGACCACCCGCACTCCGTCGCCCAGATAGACGTGAGTGCTCCTGAGATTCTATTGCCCGCTTGTGTTGCTTTGTGCTCACAAGCCCCTCTTCCGCTCAAGGCTAGCGTTCTTGCCGCCAAAAGGCTAGAGCGCGCCGCACGTTTTGGGGTCCAAACTCCCGGACCGTGACACAAAGACATATTAGCATCTTTATGCTACTTGTTATGCTACCTACATGCTATATCTTATTATCCTGCTTGCAAATTCATATTATGACACAATTATAATTAGCCTTACACAATCACTATCTCCTTCATATTATATGCTTATGTATTCAGGATCATCTTTAATTCTCTCATAATCATCCTAACGGAGCGATTACTAAAAAATCATATTACATTTAAGTATAACGACGTTGAAACGCGGTGCGCATCGCGTGGCGTGCAACTAGTTTCTCAAAAATTCTTCTGCCTTTTTCTTATTCCCTAGACTTAACTAAGCTAAGATGAGCTTGTTAGCACTGCTGTATGTTGTCTATGCTTTTATCTCATTTGTTGCTTGTTTTCTTAAGCTTGATGGTTTGGTTTTTCACTTTTGTTGTATTTTGGACTGATCATTTGTCTAAGTTGTTCTATATCTTTAATAGAAGATATAAGATATGAATGGTGGATGTGACAGAATATAGGAAATTTGGTCCTGAAAATTGGATTCATTTAATGAAAGCTTTTGATCATATTGTAAAAAGAAATAAACATTAAGAATTGCAGTTTATCTTGTTTTGATTGTTTTCTGTTAGTGTAGCTGATATCTAATTGGTTAGCCAACTAAAACTGCCTGAATTAGAAACTGTGAATTTGTATTGCAATGGCTTGTAGCAATCGCAAGTACTCCCTTTGTTCCCAAAAGTTGTTCCTGTTTGAAATCTTGTGACCAAATCTAAACGGGAACAACAAGGAGTAGAGGGAGTATATAATACTAGTCAAAATTAGCTTAGGTTCAATTGAATAGCAGTGTTCTGTTAAACTTACTCTGGAATTTTAGTACTAGTCTAGATTATTGTCCCTATGTTTGGTTGTTGAATGTCACTTGGAACACCAGACCATAAGTTTTGGTGCTCGGAATGGGTATTGGAATTTTGGATTCTGAAATTTGATTCCCTAAAGCAGTTCAAAAATGTACTACTATACAATGTACCACAAACCAATATGCTCGTGATTGTGATTTCCGGGGTGTGGGGATAACGAATAAACGAATTATACATTTATTGAATTAGACAGCATGATCCTCCCCCTTTAAAAGGTTACTTTATGTTAGGTTTGGTTATATGTGGTGGTGCTTGTGATCTCGAGTACTGACATACCAAGTATATCTTTTTTTTTTTACTTGTATCATCAATTTGATGGTGATATTTGATCTTGAGAGTTGCACCTAGATGTATACATCCCCTATATATGTTGCATAAGTTTTTATTGTATCGACAATGTGATAGTTAACCATGTTCCATGATCAAGTATACTTCTACATGTTTAATGTTTAAATACTGAATTTTAACTTCGCAGAAATCTATTGCTTCTCCTGCACGTGGCATTCTTGCCATTGATGAATCGAATGCAACTTGTGGGAAGAGACTGGCATCAATTGGCTTAGATAACACTGAGAACAATCGTCAGATGTATAGGCAGCTCTTACTGACAACTCCTGGTCTTGGCGAACACATTTCTAGTGTCATTCTGTTTGAGGAAACACTCTACCAGTCTACAACGGATGGCAAGAAATTGTCGACTGCTTACTTGATGAGAATGTCGTGCCTGTCATCAAGGTCGACAAGGTATGACAGTTTGAACGTCTTCCACATTCGATTGTTACTTGTAAATACTGATCAATGACCTCATTTTATGTCCTCACTCTTTGCATTGCAGATGTTGGTTCCTCTGCCAGGCTCAAACAATGAATCTTGGTGCCAAGGGTTAGATGGCCTGGCTTCAAGGTCTGCTGAGTATTATAATCAGGGTGCTCGATTTGCAAAATGGTAAGCCATCTCAGATCCACTAGACCTATGCCTCCATGAGATTAATGGTTGGCGATATTAAATCTTCATTTACATGTCCTGAAACGTCTTTCTGATTAAGAATATGATATTTCTCTTATTATGCAACTTTTGCAAATGACTTATGCTTGTTTGGATGCAATAATGTAGGCGTATTCCATGTGAACCTTTTGCTTTGGCAGTTAAGGAAGCTGCTTGGGGAATCGCTCGTTATGATGCTATCTCTCAGGTTCATACTAAGCTTTCTTTGCTTTATGTTCCATTCTCCATGCTTCAGTTTGAGGTGGAAGTGGTGGCCTGGTGGGTGGTGAATTGGTGATGGTCTGATGGTATATGGTATATGTCTTTGTTCAACCTTTTGGATCTATTATTCTATATCTGGCGTATCAACTAGCTTCAAGACTAAACAACCTACATACAAACTTTTCAACCTGTACTGAAGAATGGATCAGTTGCTTTCAGGCTGCCACTATGCTCCCTGAATTCTGCTTAAATTGAAATTAACCATCATGGACTCAATTATTATGCAAAATTGACATGGACACCATTGGAAAGGGGTTTAGGTGCCAAAGTATACAGTTAAGATGATACAGCTTAAGAAATAGTAGTTTGGCAAGTTTAGAGATGTAGAGAAATCACCAATTCTTCTTCCCACCACGCTTCCCAACTCTCCTCACCCTTAACACCAATTCCACCTCTATAAAGAAGCCAATCTGTCCAATCACTGAAGTCTTCCACAGTCCTAGACATAACAAATGGAAACATGAATTAGTATAATTAAATTAAGCAAAGTTGTTGATGTCCACAAAAGCTAGATAGCTTTTAAGTCACAAACCCCCCAACTTACTTTTGCCACTCGAAACCGGATGGATTGAACAGGTAGGGAGCAAATAGCCAAGAGAGGGCCATAAACCAACTGCTGATAGAAAGCAGAATGTAGCCTATCGCACCACCATCATTATAGCCATAAGCAAGAAAAACAATCAACAAAAGCACAACTTCAAGCCTGCAATGAGAAAGCCATACAGCTCAAAGACTGTTCAAGACACTATACGAGCAACATGACAAGGAGAAAAGGATATACCCTTTGACAAAATGACTCCGGGAATAAAGCCTGTAGTTTTCGCTCAACTTTATATGCCGGACAAAAAAAACCCCTCCCAGTTGCTTGATACTGTTTTTCTAACAATAATGTTTTTCTATAAATGCCATCTTAAGAGTGAAGAAATTTCTAGATCAATAACCTCATCTCAAGCTTTAAAAAAAACAATTCATGTCATAATGACAAATGATATAAATAAAGTTGCCTAAGTAAATACAAAACCATCAAAAGTATTATTTAAAATTAATATAAAAACACTATAATATAAAATCCAGCCAGTCACACACAGCATGATATATCTGCCAGGTAAATGTGGTATTGACACTAGTAGAATTGTCAACCTACCAGATAAAGAAAGATGTACACTGTCAGCACCGTCAACTGCAGAAAAATGAAAGGAAAAAGATAACTCAGTAACAGCAGGTTGCTGCACAACTTGACAGTAGAAGTTCAATGAGGAAAGGGCAAAAGGTCATCTGACATGGAACATTAGAATGACAGTTGGAGATTCATGAAAATTGAGTACTAAGCCAAAATAAGTAAAGAGGCCAATAGAAACCACATAAGATGCATACATACCATAGAGCTGCAATTTACATGTCATAAACTAAAATTAAATTTATAAAGTACATATCATAAAGTTGTAAGGTACAAGTTTGAAATTTTGAACCTTGATTATGAAACAAATTATACACACACACACACACAAAAGGGCAGCCCGGTGCACATTGGCATCCCCGCGAGGTGAGGGTCCGGGGAAGGGTCCCACCACACACACACACATAACTATAAAATTAAAATATATATCTTAAAAGTATACCAAACAATTATAAGGTAGTTCTGTAAATGTGTCAAAATAATAATAATAATAATAATAATAATAATAATAAATAAATAAATAAATAAAATTATAAATTACAAATTTTGGTACAATTCAGGAGTTCATTTCTTATATCTATAATGTACACGTCCTAAAAGTACAAGGTATATGATAATATACAAATTTGAATTTTAAACCTTGATTAATGAACAAATCACACACACAAATGATGAGTTTGAAATTTTGAAGGTACAGGTCTTAAGAGTATATAAAAATTAATTAAGTTACATGTTTGAAATTCAAACCCTAGTTATTTAACAAAACACATGGACCAAAAGTATGCTATTAGTAAGAGACCCTTAAAAATAACATAAACCTAACCTAATAGACTAGTATAACTAGTGATTCATAAAGTACAACTCCTGATAAGGGTTTGAAATCTTTGAATGTATCTAATCTTGTTAGAAAACCTACCTGAGAATATATCTTCACTGATATTTATAACACGAGAAGCCTTGCTTATACCATCACGTGTTATATTATCGAAAACATCTGGGTGTCCATAATGGCATAATGCAAGATATTTGGCACCAGCTCATCAGTACTAAATAGAAGTGTAAAACCATAAACAAATTCCCTTCTAAAAACAGCTTACTTCAGCGGATTAGACATGAAGGAAGCCAAAGAAGAAACACTGCATAACAATGGCAAAAATGGTCGAATGAAAATCAGTATAATTTTAAGGAAAATTTTCAAAAAACAACCCAAAAATGTGTTGAATTTCTAACTAACCACCCAAAAATAATTTATTTTAAAATACCACCCATTAAATTAATTTTTTGCTCAGATTCCCACCCAATTTGAAAATCTGGTGGTTTTTTAGCTTGTGGGGCCCACATAACGGCTATTAACGGCTAGTGTATGCTTTTATTTATTTTCTTCCCCCGATTTTTCCTATACAAGTGTATTCCTTATTCAATTTTTGCTCCTAAACAAAATTTTTCCCCAAATTACACAAAATTAAGATTGCTTCTAATTGCATTTGCATCTGCAGCAACGACATCACTTGAATTCGCACAAGGTAATCTCAATTATCTGGAAAAATTAGGGTTCTTGCAAAATGTTAATTGGGGGAATTTGTGGGATTCATTAATTAGGGTTCCACATAATTGCAAATATACCATCAACAACCAACAACCTTCAACATTAAACACAAACAACAAAATTGCTTACCTCTTTCGACGCCATTGCACTGAGCTATTGTCAGGTTCCTCACCTGAGCTCCTGGTCCCCTGTAAACAGCAAAAGATGGCGACTTTTTTGCAATTAAACAACCCCACTTCAAGCAATTACTCTAGATTAATTCCTGTTGCAAGTACAATTAGGGTTTTAATGTCGAATTTAGGGTTCTGAATTGAACAATGCACAGCAATTTATGAAGAAAGGGGGAATTCGCTGAAAAAAGGAGTGAAATTTGATTGTAGAATAGGGTTAGTTGGGAGAATTGAATGAGAAAGAGAGTGAAAGACAGTGAAGTCGAGAGAAAAGGGAAAAAAAAAGAGGGAAATAACTAAACTGGGCCCCTTAAGCTAAAAAAACCACCGGATTTTCAAATTGGGTGGGAATCTGAGCAAAAAATTAATTTAATGGGTGGTATTTTAAAATAAATTTTTTTTTGGGTGGTTAGTTAGAAATTCAACACATTTTTGGGTGGTTTTTTGAAAATTTTCCTAATTTTAAACAAGAAAAACTATGGAGTTTGGTGCGTGGGAATTGCAGACCAAGAGGACAGTGGTGGACCTAGAAATTTGACAATGGGGGGACAATTTCGATAATTCAACTAACATCAACCTATTTAAAAAAAACGGGTACACAATACAAGTAATTTGGGTTTGGTTGGGAAATAGGAATAAGGGAGTAGTCGAGTGGTATGGTTGAAATAAAACACCCCCCCAAAAAAAGGAGTGATGTTACAAGGGGGATTCGAATGCCATATTATCTTGTGATGTTAATTTCTTAGCAAATATTTTAGTCTTGCTATTTTGTGATGTTAATCATAAAATAGCAAGACTAAAATGGGTTCTTAGTCACATCACTCCAATTCCAGCTGAAGGGGACCCTTCATTTGAAGACATGCAACAATGGATACACATTGATGAGAAGTGGTTTTTTATAAACCCAGAAACAAGGACATTCTATCTTCTTCCAACAGAAGACAATCCATACAGAGCACAACAGTCCAGAAGGTTTAAGGTGAAGGCTATGTTTATGGGCATGATAGGGAAACCATTGTATGATGCAAATAAACAACTTTTACATGATGGGAAGTATGGTCTATTCCCTTTTATGAAGTATGAGGAAGCAAAGAAAAAGAGTAAAAACAGAGACAAAGCCAGGGGACCATAGAGGCTAAGGCAATCCAGAGTATAAACAAGGAGGAAATAAGGGACATGCTAGTTAATCATGTGTTGCCCACAATACATGCACAATGGCCCCCACAGCTGCCCAAGGACATAACTATTCAATGGGACAATGCTAGGCCTCACCAAATACCACAAGATCTAGAATTTAAAGTAGCATGTCAAGCATATGGATTCAACATACAGTTTGTTTTTCAACCAGCTCAATCACCAGATATGAATGTTCTAGACTAAGGACTCTTCAATGTCATTCAATCACTGCAGTATCAGTCATTCCCTCAGAATTTAGATGATCTTATCAAAGAAGTTGAAATAGCATTCAAAGGATTTGATCCAGAGTTGAACAAATACAGTTGGATTACACTACAGTCATGCATGATTGAGGTATTAACAAGAAAAGGAGGAAACAACTACACACCATCACACATGAAAAAAAGAAGTCTATACAGGCAAGGTATTCTACCAGATTTGCTAGAGGTAGACAAGGAACTAATTGCAGAAGTTGTTAACTATCTTAATTCAATCACAATCCCAAGTACTGGTGCAAATGAATTCCAAATGGAAGTTGATGCAGATTGAAGAATACATGGAAGCAAACTCATACCAGCTAAGGCAAAGACTGCCACACATAACCAGTACAATCTTAACATGTTTTTTTGTTGTTTTTGTTGGTATTGGTTAGGTGTATTTTGGTACATAATTAAGTTACACATTCTTAGACAGTCTTGTATGCTACTTAAGTTTGGTTTTGTAAAAAACACAACCTTTTGTTATTAATGCAAACATAACCTTTTTTTCTCACTAATCATCCATCAGAAAGGGTTACAGTTATCTTTCAAGGCATCAATGAGTTATGGTACCTCAATAGAAACCTCAAACAGAGGTAACTAGAGCAGCCATGACACTCAAATAGCTATCAGATGAGTCCCTTCATCATTTGGATGGGTTTCAATACGATGCAAGTTGTGTGGAGGGGACTCAATGCATCACACAAAGGGGACTCGTCAACAAAATCATACCAGCATTCCACCAACGCACCAGCACAACTAATCAAGTCAACCAATAGACCAATTCATATCCAAACAACAATTCATACCCAAACAACCAACAATTCATACCCAAACAACAAATCCAAACATAACAGGGGACTCATCAATTCATACCCAAACAACCAACACTAGCAGAAATAGCATAACAAAAAACAAGGGTCTCATCAATAGCATAATTAACCACAAATTGGAACAAAAGAAGAAGATTAGGGTATTAGAAATTACGCTGCCCAATTAGTATGGGGGAAGGGACTACTGGGGGTAGTAGATTTGGAGGTAAGCCACCAGTACGTCATCTGGATCCTGTCCCCTTGGTAAGCCGGATCTCAGGCGCTTAGTACCAGCGCTAGGGCCAGACGTACTCCCACCCATCATGGGATGGGAACCGGTGGCTGAAGGATTTCCCCAGCAGTCAGCTCCTGGAACAAAGAAGACCAAGTTTCAGAATTGGCGTCTAGTGGTGGTGAAGCAGCTGGAACAGCCACCACAGCAGCAGATCCACCCTCTTTGGTGGAAACAACCTCCCGATCTAGGCCGAGAGATGGCGGAACAGGCCTTTTAGACCCAGAACACTTTGTCGGCTTCTCATCCTCGTCGCTTGAGATGTATTCAGCAAGCTTCGCCCCTACAATCTTTCTACGAGCAATTACAGAAGCACGACGGAGTGGCTTCATCACACCAGAACCACGACGAGGTATACACGTGGTAGCACCAGGTTTAGGTGGGGATCGTGTGGATCCAGAAGAAAGGGACTCATGGCTTACCAGATCTATAATTTTTGGTTGAGAAGAAGACATTTTAAGGGTGAATTAAGGTGAATCGTAGTTGAAAACCTAGAAAACGAAGAGAGAGAAAGAGGAAAAAACCCAGAATTTTTGAGGAGAAAGAGGAGGCGAAGAGGAGAGAGAGTAAGAGAGTGACAAATTTAAAAAGGTAGGGTTTGGGGAGGTGGGGTTTCTGGAAAAAAATTCCAGAATTTAATTGACTCAACCATTTTTAATCTAAATTGAATGCAGATTCAATGAAGGTAGTTGAGTGATGAAGGAATTTAAAGGAGAATGGGTAAATTTGGTGGGAATAGTTAGGTTAATTAATTAAAACATAAAACTAAGGGTTCGTTTGGCATCGCTGTGGTTTTCTGTTTTTTTGGTTTTTTTGTATTTTAAAAGTATATTATATATGTCACATAATGAATCAAAAAATATTTAGACTTATTAAAATCATGATAATTTTGAAAACTGACAACAGAAAAGTGGAAACACCTTTTTCTTATTTCCTGTTTTTGGTTTTTAGTTTAAAAAAAAAACAGGAAACTGAAAACTAAAAATGATGCCAAACAAACCCTAAGCAAATGAAATTAGGAGTGTTAATAAGATAGATTAGGAAAAAAGTAAGGGCATATATGTCATTTTACAACCCAAAAGTTACCAAATAAGGGAAAACAAAAAATTTGTTGTAGGTAATTTGAACCACCCAAAATGAAAATTGTTGCAAGTAAAATGAACCGGAGGTAGTATATAATAATTAAAGAAAAAAGAAAAATCAGACTTCATCTCCGTTCTCTCTCATCATCGTACACACTCGAACTTACAAAGTACAAACCCTAATTAGCAAAAACTCACCCTTTCATTAAATCTCCCAAATTCCGATTCCAATTCCAATTCGAAACTTCTTTTCCCCCAAATCACTCTTCAAAACCCTACATTTTCGTTTTTCAATCGAAATTTCGAATCGAACTCAAAAAAAAAAGCAAATCGGAATCCTATTCAAATTTGAGGTAATAGATCGAATGATGGGTAACACTAGCGAAAACACAGAATCACAAAAATTTCGATTGTATGGGAAGACGAAAATGCCAGAGCTTCAACGTGGAAATTCAGTCAAAACGACGACGAATAAGAAGCAGAAGAATATCGTTGATAATAATCAGAAGAAATCGACTCATTTGGTTGGTAACTACATTCGAACTCGCGCAGCTGTTGCGAGAGAAGCAGAAGCAGTAGCAGTAGTTGGTGTTGTTGAAGAGGAGAGAGAAAAAGTTGTTAAGGATCCTCCGAGAACTAGGTTAGCTGTGAAAAAGGGCAAATTTAAGGAACAAACAACAAACAACAACAAAAGGGTAATCAATAATACTAAGAATAATAGTGGAAAAGAAGAAGAAGGTTGTTGATAAGGTTGTACCAGTGGTTGTGATATCGGAGAAGGAAAGTGAGTCAAACGAGAGAGAATCAGAAGTCAGAGAAGAAATGTTGGGAGATGATAGTGGTGGTTTAAGTGCTAATAATAAGGGAACTGGACATGATGATGATGGAAATAAATCCCCTTTTCCTGAAAGGTAATCTTTTTTAAAACGAATATCATTTGATTTTGTTAAATGAGTTGATTTTTGAATAATGATTTTGTGGTTTTTTGATTGATATATGTTGATTTGAATTGAATTTGTGAATCGAGTCGATTTTATATGAATGATGGTGTGATTTTTTGATCGATGTTTTTGGTTTTGCTGTTGTTTTTGTAGGTTCAAGTGGGTGCTTTTCCTATTTATAAAGTAGAAAGGAAGAAAGGTGGGTTTGGTCAGGTGTTTGTTGGCCGTCTTGTTAACGGTGGGAATGAACGCGCCACCGGGTCTGGGGCTTTGGAGGTATGTATCATGTTAATGGTGTTTTGGAATATCTGTATTTTTTGGCATGTTTATTGTTATTCATGTTGATCAATTTTGGGTTTGTTTTGGATGCACAATGAATACTTTGGCAAAATGGAAAGTGCTTTCTTTTATAAACATTATCTGCTCAATTTGAGTTCTTTTTGTATTTAAGAATAAAAGTAATATCAAGGTTGATTTCAATTGTATGGGAATATCTTGACTTTTTGTATTATAACAATAAGCTACTGAATCACATGATTAATATTTAGCTTCAACTGGTGGTTCTAGAACAATTGAATTAATATTAGCAAAAGCATCTACAGGCCCGTCCCTGAGGCCGGGCAGGAGGGGCCTAAATTGTTCATATATCCTGGTGAATTTAGGCCGCATATGAGTATTAATCCTAATATTATTAAAAAGTAAAATTATAACACAATATGAAACTAGGCATGCATATGAGTATGTGGCAACGGCAATATACAACCACCATATCCAACCATGTAATGTAATTAAACTAACATTATATCATAGAATGAATCGATGATTGAATGGGTGAATTTTATCAAAAATTTTCAGGTTTCAGGAAAATATCCAACACTTGCTCCTTGCAAGCAAGAGGGCCGAGTTGGTCTTGGTCTATTCCCAGAGAAATTATGTTTCACATCTTTTTATTTCTTCGTGCTTCACTTCTTCAGGAGATTGTGAGGTTCGTTTGCAAGGAGTGGAATGCTATAATCTCTGACCCGCACTTTATTAGAGCCCACCTTCTTCAGTCCATGTCATCTCCTGCTACTACTGGTTTCCTTATTCAAGACAATGACTGGATGATGCTAAGCTAAAACAGGCCTATTATGTTCACCCATATGATCGTGTTGTCAGTATACTTAAGCTTCCATTTGAGGCCTTCAATTTTGGCTTCTTGTAACGGACTACTCTTGCTTCAAAATGCCTTCATTCCAAAAGAATTGTCTGTAGTGAATCTTGTAACTAAAGCCAACATCAGTCTCCCTCCCCTGTCCCTCACCCTGCCAAAGGTATGCATTTATCGTAAACCTTCTGCTGTTCTAGCATTTGCACCTTCTTCTGGTCGATACAAAGTCTTTTGTCCTTGTTTCGTCCCCAAATATCCACGTTCACCATATCGTCAACGTGAAAAAAATGATGATCATCTTGCCAGATTTGAAGTTAAGGTTATGGTATGGACAGTAGCTGTTGATGAAACTTGGAGGGCTATTGACATTGACTGTCAAGGCATTACTATGAGTAACAAGGCAAAGCAGACACTACTGAGTCATCCGTTTTCTATTGCAGCGGGGTATGTCTATTGGTTTGATATATGTCACTCTCTTGGTTTTGCCTTGGATATAGATGCTGAAACCATGTATCAATTCGAAGCGCCAGAAGATAGCGTTATCAACAGCAAGGAGAAGACTTACTGTATACCAATGGACACCGGTGGTGCAGGTATAATATATTGGCAAAACCCTAGTAAGTTTTGGAAAGTCTGGGAATGATAGGACCAAAAACTGGCCCTTGGGGTAGATGTATGAATTTCGATGCAGCTGGTATGTATTTGGCGCTTCAGAGACATTTCAATCCCTCAAAGTTTGGAGTCGCTATACCTCTTTATATGAGCTTGAAAACTGGGGAGTTTTGGTTTTTTGGCTTTGTGGAAACCAAGCATAGCATGTCCTTTGCGTTGGTTTGTTATAATTGGAAGACGGGAAGTTTTGGTCACCTCCCCTAGGTGGCGAAGATATTTTGACTTCCCACATCTTCACGTAAACAGCTTGCTATCACTGAAGAATCTCTAGTTGTACGTGGAACGGCGATCACTTTGAAGAAATGAAGTGCAAGTGTTGTGTAGTTCGATGGATACATGCATGTGGATATGGAGACTCAACAAATTTGACGTTGCTGTTTAAGTTAAATATTATTCACCCCCTTCCCCCCCCCTCCCCCAAAAAAAAAATTAAAAAATTGTTGTTCAGGTCGCTTGGACCTAATGTTTACAATTTGATGTAGACTTGATTGACATCATCATGTAAGTTATTTGTACTTCTCTTCCCCATTTGTTGTTACTGATCACTTTGTACTCAACAATTTAATGTATGTGGGAATTGGAGATTAGATTGATGTCTTAAATGTATTTTACTGCTTTTTCATTTCAAGAAGGCCAAAATGGAGGCATTAGTAACTAGTAAGTAGAGCGACACAGAACAATTCCACACAGGTGTGCTGGTGTATAGTATGCACATGATTTAATTTCTTGGCCGGTGCTGGCTAGAATGAGTTCTTATATGTCTTCTGCCGCCCTCTATCAGTCCTGGACGATCCAATGTGTTCCAAGGAATGAATCAGTAGGTGGTTCCATTGTCCAGTTGCTGTGAAACTCACTTGGATGAAACACTCTCTTCTTCACTGTCCACAGACTTTACACCTGATTCAGATCATCGCTGCTAAGTATAAGTTCTCCTTCAGATCAGATAGTATGCTCCCAGTAGCTTATTCTTTATCAGCAGCCTGCTGCTTGCAACAGATGGGCAAAACACTAAATTGAGTCTTTCATTCGGAATGAAATTGAAGTGGATTATCTGGAGGTATTAGGGAATATAACAAGCTTTGCTGATTGAGCTACAAGCGGGTTCGCTGAAGGGAATACTTTCTGTCTTTTTATTGGACTTTGGTCAGAAAGGCAACTGGTGAACCAACTGCTCCAGGTGAATAATATATCTAAGTGTGTTACTTTCATTGTAGTGTTTCTGCATGTTGATTGATTGGATTTGGTGATTCTTTTCTACAGATTAAAAGATGTGCGGAGATGGCTCTTAGATTGCGATATTTCAAGAAAAGTTTTGACTCCACCAAGTCTTTCTCTTGGAATATTGAAATCAAAGTGGATTATCTGGAGGTATTTTGGGAAACCTTCTTTCTTCTTATTCATTTTTATGGCTCTACTCTTCTTGAATACTTGTAGCATTTGTGTTTGAAGGGAATATTACAAGCTTTGCTAATTGAGCTACTAGCGGGTTTGATTTTGTTCTTAGTTGAAACTTGCGCGAGCTAGAAGCTGTTCATTGTGATTTCTGAGATGAATTTAAGCAATGATAAGTTATAGTGCACTTATAAGGAGCTTTCTAAGTATAAACTACAGGAGGTAAGTTAATCATGATTCTATTAGCTCGTTCTTATATAAGGTTTTTTATATTTATTTTTTCTTATAAAATAGATTAAGTACCAAAATATGAGTGTAGTGGTTAAGTGGCAGGATCATGTGTGTTACTGTGATGATCAAATTGAAGCCAAACAACATAACGTCTATTAATCCTGTAGTCTGTAGATCTAAAAGGAAGTAGTTCAAGGGGTTAGACTTTAGTATAAGAGACTTGATTATCTGATAAATGAAACTAGTATTATCATCATCATCTTATTATCCTTTGCAGCAAACTTCTGGAAAATGTTAATTATTTAATTTGCAGGATCAGGATACATAGTCTGGATCATTATTCTTGTGTTATTTTTATTGGTTAAGTCAATTTGTGTGTTTTTTTATCCTTCAGGCTGGAGATTTCTTACATTCAGCTCAAAGTAGCGCGGCTTCTAGCAAAATGA
>NW_018744426.1:0-18747 GCF_001683475.1 Chenopodium quinoa | reverse complement strand
GATTCAATTAGCTTTGTAGAATGTATTTGACTTTCATTTGATTCAAATAGCTTTGTTTGAATGTGTTTGAATTTCATTTGCTTCAATTTGCTTTGTAGATTGCATTTCACTTTCATTTGATTTATATAGCTTTGTTTGAATGTGTTTGACTTTCATTTAAATTAAAAAGCTTTTTTGAATGTGTTTGACATTCATTTGATTTAAAAGGCTTTGTATGAATGTGTTTAACTTTCATTTGATTCAATTAACTTTGTAGAATGCATTTCACTTTCATTTGATTTAAATAACTTTGTTTGAATGCGTTTGACTTTTATTTGATTCAAATAGCTTTGTTTGAATGTGTTTGACTTTCATTTGATTCAATTAGCTTTGTAGAATGTATTTGACTTTCATTTGATTCGAAAGATTTGTTTGAAGGTGTTTGTCTTTCATTTGATTCAATTAGCTTTGTTTGAATGTGTTTGACTTTCATTTGATTCAATTAGCTTTGTTTGAATGTATTTGACTTTTATTTGATTCAATTAGCTTTGTAGAATGTATTTGACTTTCATTTGATTCGAAAGATTTGTTTGAAGGTGTTTTACTTTCATTTGATTTAAAAGGCATTGTTTGAATGTGTTTGACTTTCATTTGATTCAATTAGCTTCGTAGAATGTATTTGACTTTCATTTGATTCAAATAGCTTTGTTTGAATGTGTTTGACTTTCATTTGATTCAATTTGCTTTGTAGAATGTATTTGACTTTCATTTGATTCAAATAGCTTTGTTTGAATGTGTTTGACTTTCATTTGATTCAATTTGCTTTGTAGAATGCATTTCACTTTCATTTGATTTATATAGCTTTGTTTGAATGTGTTTGACTTTCATTTAAATTAAAAAGCTTTTTTTGAATGTGTTTGACTTTCATTTGATTTAAAAGGCATTGTTTGAATGTGTTTGACTTTCATTTGATTCAATTAGTTTTGTATGAATGTGTTTGACTTTCATTGATTCAATTACCTTCGTAGAATGTATTTGACTTTCATTTGATTCAAATAGCGTTGTTTGAATGTGTTTAACTTTCATTTGATTCAATTAGTTTGTAGTATGCATTTCACTTCCATTTGATTTAAATAACTTTTTTAATGTGTTTGACTTTCATTTGATACAATTAGCTTTGTAGAACGTATTTGACTTTCATTTGATTCAAATAGCTTTGTAGGAATGTGATTGACTTTCATTTAATTCAATCAGCTTTGTAGAATGTATTTGACTTCCATTTGATTTAAATAGCTTTGTTTGAATGTGTTTGACTTTCATTTGATCCAATTAGCTTTGTAGAATGTATTTTACTTTCATTTGATTCAAATAGCTTTGTTTGAATGTGTTTGACTTTCATTTGATTTAATTTGCTTTGTAGAATGCATTTCACTTTCATTTGATTTATATAGCTTTGTTTGAATGTGTTTGATTTTAATGTAAATTAAAAAGCTTTTTTTTTATGTGTTTGACTTTCATTTGATTTAAAAGGCTTTGTTTAAATGTATTTGACTTTTAATTTGATTCAATTAGCTTGTAGAATGTATTTTACTTTATTGATTTAATTAGCTTTGTGTTAATGCATTTGACTCTCATTTGATTCAATTAGTATTGTTTAAATGTGTTTGACTTTTAATTTGATTCAATTAGCTTTGTAGAATGTATTTTTTAATTTGACTTAATTTGCTTGTGCGAATGCATTTGACTCTCATTTGATTCAATTAGCTTTGTTTGAATGTGTTTGACTTTCATTTGATTCAATTAGCTTTGTAGAATGTATTTTACTTTAATTTGATTTAATTAGCTTTGTGTGAATGCATTTGACCTCATTTGATTCAATTAGCTTTGTTTGAATGTGTTTGACTTTCATTTGATTCAAATAGCTTTGTAGAATGTATTTTACTTTAATTTGATTTAATTAGCTTTGTTTGAATGTATTTGACTCTCATTTGATTCAAATAGCTTTGTTTGAATGTGTTTGACTTTCATTGATTCAATTAGCTTTGTAGAATGTATTTGACTTTCATTTGATTCAAATAGCTTTGTTTGAATGTGTTTGACTTTCATTTGATTCAATTAGCTTTGTAGAATGCATTTCACTTCCATTTGATTTAAATAACTTTGTTTGAATGTGTTTGACTTTCATTTGATACAATTAGCTTTGTAGAACGTATTTGACTTTCATTTGATTCAAATAGCTTTGTAGGAATGTGATTGACTTTCATTTAATTCAATCAGCTTTGTAGAATGTATTTGACTTCCATTTGATTTAAATAGCTTTGTTTGAATGTGTTTGACTTTCATTTGATCCAATTAGCTTTGTAGAATGTATTTTACTTTCATTTGATTCAAATAGCTTTGTTTGAATGTGTTTAACTTTCATTTGATTTAATTTGCTTTGTAGAATGCATTTCACTTTCATTTGATTTATATAGCTTTGTTTGAATGTGTTTGATTTTAATTTAAATTAAAAAGCTTTTTTTGAATGTGTTTGACTTTCATTTGATTTAAAAGGCTTTGTTTAAATGTGTTTGACTTTTAATTTGATTCAATTAGCTTTGTAGAATGTATTTTACTTTTATTTGATTTAATTAGCTTTGTGTTAATGCATTTGACTCTCATTTGATTCAATTAGCTTTGTTTAAAATGTGTTTGACTTTTAATTTGATTCAATTAGCTTTGTAGAATGTATTTTACTTTAATTTGATTTAATTAGCTTTGTGTGAATGCAGTTGACCCTCATTTTATTCAATTAGCTTTGTTTGAATGTGTTTGACTTTCATTTGATTCAATTAGCTTTGTAGAATGTATTTTACTATAATTTGATTTAAAATTAGCTTTGTTTGAATGTATTTGACTCTCATTTGATTCAAATAGCTTTGTTTGAATGTGTTTGACTTTTATTGATTCAATTAGCTTTGTAGAATGTATTTGATTTTCATTTGATTCAAATAGCTTTGTTTGAATGTGTTTGACTTTCATTTGATTCAATTAGCTTTGTAGAATGTATTTGACTTTCATTTGATTCAAATAGCTTTGTTTGAATGTGTTTGACTTTCATTTGATTCAATTAGCTTTGTAGAATGTATTTGACTTTCATTTGATTCAAATAGCTTTGTTTGAATGTGTTTGACTTTCATTTGATTCAATTAGCTTCATTAAATATATTTGACTTTCATTTGATTCAATTAGCTTTGTTTGAATGTGTTTGACTTTCAGTTGATCCAATTAGCTTTGTAGAATGTATTTGACTTTTATTTGATTTAATTAGCTTTGTTCGAATGTATTTGACTCTCATTGGATTCAAATAGCTTTGTTTGAATGTGTTTGACATTCATTTGATTCAATTAGCTTTGTAGAATGTATTTGACTTTTATTTGATTCCAATAGCTTTGTTTAAATGTGTTTGACTTTCATTTTATTCAATTAGCTTTGTAGAATGTATTTGACTTTTATTTGATTTAATTTGCTTTGTTTGAATGTATTTGACTTTTATTTGATTTAATTAGCTTTGTTTGAATGTATTTGACTCTCATTTGATTCAAATAGCTTTAATTGAAACGTGTTTGACTTTCATTTGATTTAATTAGCTTTGTTTGAATGTGTTTGACTTTCATATGATTCCATTAGCTTTGTTTTGAATGTGTTTAACTTTATTTGATTCATTTAGCTTTGTTTGAATGTGTTTGACTTTCATTTAATTCAATTAGCTTTGTAGAATGTATTTGACTTTAATTTGATTAAAATAGCTTTGTTTGAATATATTGACTTTCATTTGATTCAAATAGCTTTGTTTGAATGTGTTTGACTTTCATTTGATTCAATTAGCTTCATTGAATATATTTGACTTTCATTTTATTCAATTAGCTTTAATTTGAATGTGTTTGACTTTCATTTTATTCAATTAGCTTTGTAGAATGTATTTGACTTTTATTTGAATTAATTAGCTTTGTTTGAATGTATTTGACTCTCATTTGATTCAAATATTATTGTTTGAATGTGTTTGACATTCATTTGATTCAATTAGCTTTGTAGAATGTATTTGACTTTCATTTGATTCAAATAGCTTTGTTTGAATATGTTTGACTTTCATTTGATTTAATTTGCCTTGTAGAATGCATTTCACTTTCAATTGATTTATAAAGCTTTGTTTGAATGTATTTGACTCTCATTTGATTCAAATAGATTTGTAGAATGTATTTGACTTTCATTTGATTCAAATAGCTTTGTAAAATGTATTTGACTTTTATTTGATTCAAATAGCAGTGTTTGAAAGTGTTTGAGTTTCATTTGATTCAATTAGCTTTGTAGAATGTATTTGACTTTCATATGATCCAATTAGCTTTGTTTGAAAGTGTTTGACTTTCATTTGATTCAATTAGCTTTGTTTGAATGTATTTGACTTTCATTTGATTCTAATAGCTTTGTAGAATGTATTTGACTTTTATTTGATTCAAATAGCATTGTTGGAAAGTGTTTGAGTTTCATTTGATTCAATTAGCTTTGTAGAATATATTTAAATTTCATTTGATTCAAATAGCTTTGTTTGAATGTGTTTGAATTTCATTTGATCCAATTTGCTTTGTAGAATGCATTTCACTTTCATTTGATTTATATAGCTTTGTTTGAATGTGTTTGACTTTCATTTAAATTAAAAAGCTTATTTTTTTAATGTGTTTGACATTCATTTGATTTAAAAGGCTTTGTTTGAATGTGTTTGACTTTCATATTATTCAATTAGCTTTGTAGAATGTATATGACTCTCATTTGATTCAAATAGCTTTGTTTGAATATGCTTGACTTTCATTTGATTCAATTAGCTTTGTAGAATGTATATGACTTTTATTTCATTCAAATAGCTTTGTTTTGAATATGTTTAACTATCATTTGATTCAATTAGCTTTGTTGAATGTATTCCACTCTTATTTGATTTAATTTGCTTTGTTTGAATGTATTTGACTCTCATTTGATTCAAATAGCTTTGTGGAATGTATTTGACTTTCATTTGATTCAAATAGCTTTGTAGAATGTATTAGACTTTCATTTGATTCAAATAGCTTTGTTTGAATGTGATTGACTTTCATTTGATTAAATTAGCTTTGTAGAATGTATTTGACTTTCATTTGATTCAAATAGCTTTAATTGAATGTGTTTGACTTTCATTTGATTCAAATAGCTTTGTTTGAATATGTGTAAATTTCATTTGATTCAATTAGCTTTGTAGAATGTATATGACTTTTATTTCATTCAAATAGCTTTGTTTGAATGTGTTTTAACTATCATTTGATTCAATTAGCTTTGTTGAATGTATTCGACTCTTATGTGATTTAATTTGCTTTACTTGAATGTATTTGACTCTCATTTGATTCAAATAGCTTTGTAGAATGTATTTGACTTTCATTTGATTCAAATAGCTATGTAGAATGTTTTTGACTTTCATTTGATTCAAATAGCTTTGTTTGAATGTTATTGACTTTCATTTGATTCAATTAGCTTTGTAGAATGTATATGACTTTTATTTCATTCAAATAGCTTTGTTTGAATGTGTTTAACTATCATTTGATTCAATTAGCTTTGTTGAATGTATTCCACTCTTATTTGATTTAATTTGCTTTGTTTGAATGTATTTGTCTCTCATTTGATTCAAATAGCTTTGTGGAATGTATTTGACTTTCATTTGATTCAAATAGCTTTGTTTGAATGTGATTGACTTTCATTTGATTAAATTAGCTTTGTAGAATGTATTTGATTTTCATTTGATTCAAATAGCTTTGATTGAATGTGTTTGACTTTCATTTGATTCAAATAGCTTTGTTTGAATATGTGTATATTTCATTTGATTCAATTAGCTTTGTAGAATGTATATGACTTTTATTTCATTCAAATAGCTTTGTTTGAATGTGTTTAACTATCATTTGATTCAATTAGCTTTGTTTGAATATGTGTAAATTTCATTTAATTCAATTAGCTTTGTAGAATGTATATGACTTTTATTTCATTCAAATAGCTTTGTTTGAATGTGTTTAACTATCATTTGATTCAATTAGCTTTGTTGAATGTATTCGACTCTTATGTGATTTAATTTGCTTTACTTGAATGTATTTGACTCTCATTTGATTCAAATAGCTTTGTAGAATGTATTTAACTTTCATTTGATTCAAATAGCTATGTAGAATGTATTTGACTTTCATATTATTCAATTAGCTTTGTAGAATGTATATGACACTCATTTGATTCAAATAGCTTTGTTTGAATATGTTTGACTTTCATTTGATTCAATTAGCTTTGTAGAATGTATATGACTTTTATTTCATTCAAATAGCTTTGTTTGAATGTGTTTAACTATCATTTGATTCAATTAGCTTTGTTGAATGTATTCCACTCTAATTTGATATAATTTGCTTTGTTTGAATGTATTTGACTCTCATTTGATTCAAATAGCTTTGTGGAATGTATTTGACTTTCATTTGATTCAAATAGCTTTGTTTGAATGTGATTGACTTTCATTTGATTAAATTAGCTTTGTAGAATGTATTTGACTTTCATTTGATTCAAATAGCTTTGTAGAATGTATTTGACTTTCATTTGATTCAAATAGCTTTGTTTGAATGTGATTGACTTTCATTTGATTAAATTTGCTTTGTAGAATGTATTTGACTTTCAGTTGATTCAAATAGCTTTGATTGAATGTGTTTGACTTTCATTTGATTCAAATAGCTTTGTTTGAATATGTGTAAATTTCATTTGATTCAATTAGCTTTGTAGAATGTATATGACTTTTATTTCATTCAAATAGCTTTGTTTGAATGTGTTTAACTATCATTTGATTCAATTAGCTTTGTTGAATGTATTCGACTCTTATGTGATTTAATATGCTTCACTTGAATGTATTTGACTCTCATTTGATTCAAATAGCTTTGTAGAATGTATTTGACTTTCATTTGATTCAAATAGCTATGTAGAATGTTTTTGATTTTCATTTGATTCAAATAGCTTTGTTTGAATGTTATTGACTTTCATTTGATTCAATTAGCTTTGTAGAATGTATTTGACTTTCATATGATTCAATTAGCTTTGTTTGAAAGTGTTTGACTTTCATTTGATTCATTTAGCTTTGCTTGAATGTGTTTGACTTTCATTTAATTCAATTAGCTTTGTAGAATGTATTTAACTTTCATTTGAATCAAATAACTTTGTTTGAAAGTGTTTCACTTTCATTTAATTCAATTAGCTTTGTTTGAAAGTGTTTGACTTTCATTTGATTCATTAAGCTTTTCTTGAATGTGTTTGACTTTCGTTTGATTCAATTAGCTTTGTAGAATGTATTTGACTTTCATTTGATTTAAATAGCTTTGTTTGAATGTGTTTGACTTTCATTTGATTCAATTAGCTTTGTAGAATGTATTTGACTTTCATTTAAATTAAAAAGCTTTGTTTGAATGTGTTTGACTTTCATTTGATTCAATTAGCTTTGTAGAATGTATTTTACTTTTATTGATTAAATTAGCTTTGTTTGAATTTATTTCACTCTCTATTGATTTTAATAGCTTTGTTTGAATGTGTTTGACTTTCATTTGATTCAATTAGCCTTGTAGAATTTATTTGACTTTCATTTGATTCAAATAGCTTTGTTTGAATGTGTTTGACTTTCATTTGATTCAATTAGCTTTGTTGAATGTATTCCACTCTTATTTGATTTAATTTGCTTTGTTTGAATGTATTTGACTCTCATTTGATTCAAATAGCTTTGTGGAATGTATTTGACTTTCATTTGATTCAAATAGCTTTGTAGAATGTATTAGACTTTCATTTGATTCAAATAGCTTTGTTTGAATGTGATTGACTTTCATTTGATTAAATTAGCTTTGTAGAATGTATTTGACTTTCATTTGATTCAAATAGCTTTAATTGAATGTGTTTGACTTTCATTTGATTCAAATAGCTTTGTTTGAATATGTGTAAATTTCATTTGATTCAATTAGCTTTGTAGAATGTATATGACTTTTATTTCATTCAAATAGCTTTGTTTGAATGTGTTTTAACTATCATTTGATTCAATTAGCTTTGTTGAATGTATTCGACTCTTATGTGATTTAATTTGCTTTACTTGAATGTATTTGACTCTCATTTGATTCAAATAGCTTTGTAGAATGTATTTGACTTTCATTTGATTCAAATAGCTATGTAGAATGTTTTTGACTTTCATTTGATTCAAATAGCTTTGTTTGAATGTTATTGACTTTCATTTGATTCAATTAGCTTTGTAGAATGTATATGACTTTTATTTCATTCAAATAGCTTTGTTTGAATGTGTTTAACTATCATTTGATTCAATTAGCTTTGTTGAATGTATTCCACTCTTATTTGATTTAATTTGCTTTGTTTGAATGTATTTGTCTCTCATTTGATTCAAATAGCTTTGTGGAATGTATTTGACTTTCATTTGATTCAAATAGCTTTGTTTGAATGTGATTGACTTTCATTTCATTAAATTAGCTTTGTAGAATGTATTTGATTTTCATTTGATTCAAATAGCTTTGATTGAATGTGTTTGACTTTCATTTGATTCAAATAGCTTTGTTTGAATATGTGTATATTTCATTTGATTCAATTAGCTTTGTAGAATGTATATGACTTTTATTTCATTCAAATAGCTTTGTTTGAATGTGTTTAACTATCATTTGATTCAATTAGTTTTGTTTGAATATGTGTAAATTTCATTTGATTCAATTAGCTTTGTAGAATGTATATGACTTTTATTTCATTCAAATAGCTTTGTTTGAATGTGTTTAACTATCATTTGATTCAATTAGCTTTGTTGAATGTATTCGACTCTTATGTGATTTAATTTGCTTTACTTGAATGTATTTGACTCTCATTTGATTCAAATAGCTTTGTAGAATGTATTTAACTTTCATTTGATTCAAATAGCTATGTAGAATGTATTTGACTTTCATATTATTCAATTAGCTTTGTAGAATGTATATGACACTCATTTGATTCAAATAGCTTTGTTTGAATATGTTTGACTTTCATTTGATTCAATTAGCTTTGTAGAATGTATATGACTTTTATTTCATTCAAATAGCTTTGTTTGAATGTGTTTAACTATCATTTGATTCAATTAGCTTTGTTGAATGTATTCCACTCTAATTTGATATAATTTGCTTTGTTTGAATGTATTTGACTCTCATTTGATTCAAATAGCTTTGTGGAATGTATTTGACTTTCATTTGATTCAAATAGCTTTGTTTGAATGTGATTGACTTTCATTTGATTAAATTAGCTTTGTAGAATGTATTTGACTTTCATTTGATTCAAATAGCTTTGTAGAATGTATTTGACTTTCATTTGATTCAAATAGCTTTGTTTGAATGTGATTGACTTTCATTTGATTAAATTTGCTTTGTAGAATGTATTTGACTTTCAGTTGATTCAAATAGCTTTGATTGAATGTGTTTGACTTTCATTTGATTCAAATAGCTTTGTTTGAATATGTGTAAATTTCATTTGATTCAATTAGCTTTGTAGAATGTATATGACTTTTATTTCATTCAAATAGCTTTGTTTGAATGTGTTTAACTATCATTTGATTCAATTAGCTTTGTTGAATGTATTCGACTCTTATGTGATTTAATATGCTTTACTTGAATGTATTTGACTCTCATTTGATTCAAATAGCTTTGTAGAATGTATTTGACTTTCATTTGATTCAAATAGCTATGTAGAATGTTTTTGATTTTCATTTGATTCAAATAGCTTTGTTTGAATGTTATTGACTTTCATTTGATTCAATTAGCTTTGTAGAATGTATTTGACTTTCATATGATTCAATTAGCTTTGTTTGAAAGTGTTTGACTTTCATTTGATTCATTTAGCTTTGCTTGAATGTGTTTGACTTTCATTTAATTCAATTAGCTTTGTAGAATGTATTTAACTTTCATTTGAATCAAATAACTTTGTTTGAAAGTGTTTCACTTTCATTTAATTCAATTAGCTTTGTTTGAAAGTGTTTGACTTTCATTTGATTCATTTAGCTTTTCTTGAATGTGTTTGACTTTCGTTTGATTCAATTAGCTTTGTAGAATGTATTTGACTTTCATTTGATTTAAATAGCTTTGTTTGAATGTGTTTGACTTTCATTTGATTCAATTAGCTTTGTAGAATGTATTTGACTTTCATTTAAATTAAAAAGCTTTGTTTGAATGTGTTTGACTTTCATTTGATTCAATTAGCTTTGTAGAATGTATTTTACTTTTATTTGATTAAATTAGCTTTGTTTGAATTTATTTCACTCTCTATTGATTTTAATAGCTTTGTTTGAATGTGTTTGACTTTCATTTGATTCAATTAGCCTTGTAGAATTTATTTGACTTTCATTTGATTCAAATAGCTTTGTTTGAATGTGTTTGACTTTCATTTGATTCAATTAGCTTTGTTGAATGTATTCCACTCTTATTTGATTTTAATTTGCTTTGTTTGAATGTATTTGACTCTCATTTGATTCAAATAGCTTTGTGGAATGTATTTGACTTTCATTTGATTCAAATAGCTTTGTAGAATGTATTAGACTTTCATTTGATTCAAATAGCTTTGTTTGAATGTGATTGACTTTCATTTGATTAAATTAGCTTTGTAGAATGTATTTGACTTTCATTTGATTCAAATAGCTTTAATTGAATGTGTTTGACTTTCATTTGATTCAAATAGCTTTGTTTGAATATGTGTAAATTTCATTTCATTCAATTAGCTTTGTAGAATGTATATGACTTTTATTTCATTCAAATAGCTTTGTTTGAATGTGTTTAACTATCATTTGATTCAATTAGCTTTGTTGAATGTATTCGACTCTTATGTGATTTAATTTGCTTTACTTGAATGTATTTGACTCTCATTTGATTCAAATAGCTTTGTAGAATGTATTTGACTTTCATTTGATTCAAATAGCTATGTAGAATGTTTTTGACTTTCATTTGATTCAAATAGCTTTGTTTGAATGTTATTGACTTTCATTTGATTCAATTAGCTTTGTAGAATGTATATGACTTTTATTTCATTCAAATAGCTTTGTTTGAATGTGTTTAACTATCATTTGATTCAATTAGCTTTGTTGAATGTATTCCACTCTTATTTGATTTAATTTGCTTTGTTTGAATGTATTTGTCTCTCATTTGATTCAAATAGCTTTGTGGAATGTATTTGACTTTCATTTGATTCAAATAGCTTTGTTTGAATGTGATTGACTTTCATTTGATTAAATTAGCTTTGTAGAATGTATTTGATTTTCATTTGATTCAAATAGCTTTGATTGAATGTGTTTGACTTTCATTTGATTCAAATAGCTTTGTTTGAATATGTGTATATTTCATTTGATTCAATTAGCTTTTGTAGAATGTATATGACTTTTATTTCATTCAAATAGCTTTGTTTGAATGTGTTTAACTATCATTTGATTCAATTAGTTTTGTTTGAATATGTGTAAATTTCATTTGATTCAATTAGCTTTGTAGAATGTATATGACTTTTATTTCATTCAAATAGCTTTGTTTGAATGTGTTTAACTATCATTTGATTCAATTAGCTTTGTTGAATGTATTCGACTCTTATGTGATTTAATTTGCTTTACTTGAATGTATTTGACTCTCATTTGATTCAAATAGCTTTGTAGAATGTATTTAACTTTCATTTGATTCAAATAGCTATGTAGAATGTATTTGACTTTCATATTATTCAATTAGCTTTGTAGAATGTATATGACACTCATTTGATTCAAATAGCTTTGTTTGAATATGTTTGACTTTCATTTGATTCAATTAGCTTTGTAGAATGTATATGACTTTTATTTCATTCAAATAGCTTTGTTTGAATGTGTTTAACTATCATTTGATTCAATTAGCTTTGTTGAATGTATTCCACTCTAATTTGATATAATTTGCTTTGTTTGAATGTATTTGACTCTCATTTGATTCAAATAGCTTTGTGGAATGTATTTGACTTTCATTTGATTCAAATAGCTTTGTTTGAATGTGATTGACTTTCATTTGATTAAATTAGCTTTGTAGAATGTATTTGACTTTCATTTGATTCAAATAGCTTTGTAGAATGTATTTGACTTTCATTTGATTCAAATAGCTTTGTTTGAATGTGATTGACTTTCATTTGATTAAATTTGCTTTGTAGAATGTATTTGACTTTCAGTTGATTCAAATAGCTTTGATTGAATGTGTTTGACTTTCATTTGATTCAAATAGCTTTGTTTGAATATGTGTAAATTTCATTTGATTCAATTAGCTTTGTAGAATGTATATGACTTTTATTTCATTCAAATAGCTTTGTTTGAATGTGTTTAACTATCATTTGATTCAATTAGCTTTGTTGAATGTATTCGACTCTTATGTGATTTAATATGCTTTACTTGAATGTATTTGACTCTCATTTGATTCAAATAGCTTTGTAGAATGTATTTGACTTTCATTTGATTCAAATAGCTATGTAGAATGTTTTTGATTTTCATTTGATTCAAATAGCTTTGTTTGAATGTTATTGACTTTCATTTGATTCAATTAGCTTTGTAGAATGTATTTGACTTTCATATGATTCAATTAGCTTTGTTTGAAAGTGTTTGACTTTCATTTGATTCATTTAGCTTTGCTTGAATGTGTTTGACTTTCATTTAATTCAATTAGCTTTGTAGAATGTATTTAACTTTCATTTGAATCAAATAACTTTGTTTGAAAGTGTTTCACTTTCATTTAATTCAATTAGCTTTGTTTGAAAGTGTTTGACTTTCATTTGATTCATTTAGCTTTTCTTGAATGTGTTTGACTTTCGTTTGATTCAATTAGCTTTGTAGAATGTATTTGACTTTCATTTGATTTAAATAGCTTTGTTTGAATGTGTTTGACTTTCATTTGATTCAATTAGCTTTGTAGAATGTATTTGACTTTCATTTAAATTAAAAAGCTTTGTTTGAATGTGTTTGACTTTCATTTGATTCAATTAGCTTTGTAGAATGTATTTTACTTTTATTTGATTAAATTAGCTTTGTTTGAATTTATTTCACTCTCTATTGATTTTAATAGCTTTGTTTGAATGTGTTTGACTTTCATTTGATTCAATTAGCCTTGTAGAATTTATTTGACTTTCATTTGATTCAAATAGCTTTGTTTGAATGTGTTTGACTTTCATTTGATTCAATTAGCTTTGTTGAATGTATTCCACTCTTATTTGATTTAATTTGCTTTGTTTGAATGTATTTGACTCTCATTTGATTCAAATAGCTTTGTGGAATGTATTTGACTTTCATTTGATTCAAATAGCTTTGTAGAATGTATTAGACTTTCATTTGATTCAAATAGCTTTGTTTGAATGTGATTGACTTTCATTTGATTAAATTAGCTTTGTAGAATGTATTTGACTTTCATTTGATTCAAATAGCTTTAATTGAATGTGTTTGACTTTCATTTGATTCAAATAGCTTTGTTTGAATATGTGTAAATTTCATTTCATTCAATTAGCTTTGTAGAATGTATATGACTTTTATTTCATTCAAATAGCTTTGTTTGAATGTGTTTAACTATCATTTGATTCAATTAGCTTTGTTGAATGTATTCGACTCTTATGTGATTTAATTTGCTTTACTTGAATGTATTTGACTCTCATTTGATTCAAATAGCTTTGTAGAATGTATTTGACTTTCATTTGATTCAAATAGCTATGTAGAATGTTTTTGACTTTCATTTGATTCAAATAGCTTTGTTTGAATGTTATTGACTTTCATTTGATTCAATTAGCTTTGTAGAATGTATATGACTTTTATTTCATTCAAATAGCTTTGTTTTGAATGTGTTTGACTTTCGTTTGATTCAATTAGCTTTGTAGAATGTATTTGACTTTCATTTGATTTAAATAGCTTTGTTTGAATGTGTTTGACTTTCATTTGATTCAATTAGCTTTGTAGAATGTATTTGACTTTCATTTAAATTAAAAAGCTTTGTTTGAATGTGTTTGACTTTCATTTGATTCAATTAGCTTTGTAGAATGTATTTTACTTTTATTTGATTAAATTAGCTTTGTTTGAATTTATTTCACTCTCTATTGATTTTAATAGCTTTGTTTGAATGTGTTTGACTTTCATTTGATTCAATTAGCCTTGTAGAATTTATTTGACTTTCATTTGATTCAAATAGCTTTGTTTGAATGTGTTTGACTTTCATTTGATTCAATTAGCTTTGTGAATGTATTCCACTCTTATTTGATTTAATTTGCTTTGTTTGAATGTATTTGACTCTCATTTGATTCAAATAGCTTTGTGGAATGTATTTGACTTTCATTTGATTCAAATAGCTTTGTAGAATGTATTAGACTTTCATTTGATTCAAATAGCTTTGTTTGAATGTGATTGACTTTCATTTGATTAAATTAGCTTTGTAGAATGTATTTGACTTTCATTTGATTCAAATAGCTTTAATTGAATGTGTTTGACTTTCATTTGGATTCAAATAGCTTTGTTTGAATATGTGTAAATTTCATTTCATTCAATTAGCTTTGTAGAATGTATATGACTTTTATTTCATTCAAATAGCTTTGTTTGAATGTGTTTATCTATCATTTGATTCAATTAGCTTTGTTGAATGTATTCGACTCTTATTGTGATTTAATTTGCTTTACTTGAATGTATTTGACTCTCATTTTGATTCAAATAGCTTTGTAGAATGTATTTGACTTTCATTTTGATTCAAATAGCTATGTAGAATGTTTTTGACTTTCATTTGATTCAAATAGCTTTGTTTGAATGTTATTGACTTTCATTTGATTCAATTAGCTTTGTAGAATGTATATGACTTTTATTTCATTCAAATAGCTTTGTTTGAATGTGTTTAACTATCATTTAATTCAATTAGCTTTGTTGAATGTATTCCACTCTTATTTGATTTAATTTGCTTTGTTTGAATGTATTTGTCTCTCATTTGATTCAAATAGCTTTGTGGAATGTATTTGACTTTCATTTAATTCAAATAGCTTTGTTTGAATGTGATTGACTTTCATTTGATTAAATTAGCGTTTGTAGAATGTATTTGATTTTCATTTGATTCAAATAGCTTTGATTGAATGTGTTTGACTTTCATTTGATTCAAATAGCTTTGTTTGAATATGTGTATATTTCATTTGATTCAATTAGCTTTGTAGAATGTATATGACTTTTATTTCATTCAAATAGCTTTGTTTGAATGTGTTTAACTATCATTTGATTCAATTAGCTTTGTTTGAATATGTTGTAAATTTCATTTGATTCAATTAGCTTTGTAGAATGTATATGACTTTTATTTCATTCAAATAGCTTTGTTTGAATGTGTTTAACTATCATTTGATTCAATTAGCTTTGTTGAATGTATTCGACTCTTATGTGATTTAATTTGCTTTACTTGAATGTATTTGACTCTCATTTGATTCAAATAGCTTTGTAGAATGTATTTAACTTTCATTTGATTCAAATAGCTATGTAGAATGTATTTGACTTTCATATTATTCAATTAGCTTTGTAGAATGTATATGACACTCATTTGATTCAAATAGCTTTGTTTGAATATGTTTGACTTTCATTTGATTCAATTAGCTTTGTAGAATGTATATGACTTTATTTCATTCAAATAGCTTTGTTTGAATGTGTTTAACTATCATTTGATTCAATTAGCTTTTGTTGAATGTATTCCACTCTAATTTGATATAATTTGCTTTGTTTGAATGTATTTGACTCTCATTTGATTCAAATAGCTTTGTGGAATGTATTTGACTTTCATTTGATTCAAATAGCTTTGTTTGAATGTGATTGACTTTCATTTGATTAATTAGCTTTGTAGAATGTATTTGACTTTCATTTGATTCAAATAGCTTTGTAGAATGTATTTGACTTTCATTTGATTCAAATAGCTTTGTTTTGAATGTGATTGACTTTCATTTGATTAAATTTGCTTTGTAGAATGTATTTGACTTTCAGTTGATTCAAATAGCTTTGATTGAATGTGTTTGACTTTCATTTGATTCAAATAGCTTTGTTTGAATATGTGTAAATTTCATTTGATTCAATTTAGCTTTGTAGAATGTATATGACTTTTATTTCATTCAAATAGCTTTGTTTGAATGTGTTTAACTATCATTTGATTCAATTAGCTTTGTTGAATGTATTCGACTCTTATGTGATTTAATTTGGCTTTACTTGAATGTATTTGACTCTCATTTGATTCAAATAGCTTTGTTTGAATGTGTTTAACTATCATTTGATTCAATTAGCTTTGTTGAATGTATTCCACTCTAATTTGATATAATTTACTTTGTTTGAATGTATTTGACTCTCATTTGATTCAAATAGCTTTGTGGAATGTATTTGACTTTCATTTGATTCAAATAGCTTTGTTTGAATGTGATTGACTTTCATTTTGATTAAATTAGCTTTGTAGAATGTATTTGACTTTCATTTGATTCAAATAGCTTTGTAGAATGTATTTGACTTCATTTGATTCAAATAGCTTTGTTTGAATGTGATTGACTTTCATTTGATAAATTTGCTTTGTAGAATGTATTTGACTTTCAGTTGATTCAAATAGCTTTGATTGAATGTGTTTTGACTTTTCATTTGATTCAAATAGCTTTGTTTGAATATGTGTAAATTTCATTTGATTCAATTAGCTTTGTAGAATGTATATGACTTTTATTTCATTCAAATAGCTTTGTTTGAATGTGTTTAACTATCATTTGATTCAATTAGCTTTGTTGAATGTATTCGACTCTTATGTGATTTAATTTGCTTTACTTGAATGTATTTGACTCTCATTTGATTCAAATAGCTTTGTAGAATGTATTTGACTTTCATTTGATTCAAATAGCTATGTAGAATGTTTTTGATTTTCATTTCATTCAAATAGCTTTGTTTGAATGTTATTGACTTTCATTTGATTCAATTAGCTTGTAGAATGTATTTGACTTTCATATGATTCAATTAGCTTTGTTTGAAAGTGTTTGACTTTCATTTGATTCATTTAGCTTTGCTTGAATGTGTTGACTTTCATTTAATTCAATTAGCTTTGTAGAATGTATTTAACTTTCATTTGAATCAAATAACTTTGTTTGAAAGTGTTTCACTTTCATTTAATTCAATTAGCTTTGTTTGAAAGTGTTTGACTTTCATTTGATTCATTTAGCTTTTCTTGAATGTGTTTGACTTTCGTTTGATTCAATTAGCTTTGTAGAATGTATTTGACTTTCATTTGATTTAAATAGCTTTGTTTGAATGTGTTTGACTTTCATTTGATTCAATTAGCTTTGTAGAATGTATTTGACTTTCATTTAAATTAAAAAGCTTTGTTTGAATGTGTTTGACTTTCATTTGATTCAATTAGCTTTGTAGAATGTATTTTACTTTTATTTGATTAAATTAGCTTTGTTTGAATTTATTTCACTCTCTATTGATTTTAATAGCTTTGTTTGAATGTGTTTGACTTTCATTTGATTCAATTAGCCTTGTAGAATTTATTTGACTTTCATTTGATTCAAATAGCTTTGTTTGAATGTGTTTGACTTTCATTTGATTCAATTAGCTTTGTAGAATATATTTGACTTTCATTTGATTCGAAAGCTTTGTTTGAATGTGTTTGACTTTCATTTGATTCAATTAGCTTTGTTCGAATGTGTTTGACTTTCATTTAATTTAAATAGCTTAGTTTGAATGTGATTAACTTTCATTTGATTCAATTAGTTTTGTAGAATGTATTTGACTTTCATTTGATTCAAATAGCTTTGATTGAATATGTTTGATTTTCATTTGATTCAATTAGGTTTGTTTGAATGTGTTTGACTTTCATATGATTTAATTTGCTTTGTTTGAATGTGTTTGACTTTCATTTGATTCAAATAGCTTTGTTTGAATGTGATTGACTTTCATTTGATTCAATTAGCTTTGTAGAATGTATTTGACTTTAATTTGATTCAAATAGCTTTGATTGAATGTGTTTGACTTTCATTTGATTCAATTAGCTTTGTTTGAATGTGTTTGACTTTCATATGATTCAATTAGCTTTGTTTGAATGTGTTTAACTTTATTTGATTCATTTAGCTTTGTTTGAATGTGTTTGACTTTCATTTAATTCAATTAGTTTGTAGAATGTATTTGACTTTCATTTGATTCAAATAGCTTTGTTTGAATGTGTTTTACTATCATTTTATTCAATTAGCTTTGTACAATGAATTTGTCTTTCATTTGATTCAAATAGCTTTGTTTGAATGTGTTTGAATTTCATTTGATTCAATTTTCTTTGTAGAGTGCATTTCACTTTCGTTTGATTTATATTGCTTTGTTTGAATGTGTTTGACTTTCACTTAAATTAAAAAGCTTTTTTTAATGTGTTTGACATTCATTTGATTTACAAGGCTTTGTTTGAATGTGTTTGACTTTCATTATTCAATTAGCTTTGTAGAATGTATATGACTCTCATTTGATTCAAATAGCTTTGTTTGAATGTGTTTGACTTTCATTTGATTCAATTAGCTTTGTAGAATGTATTTGACTTTTATTTGATTCAATAGCTTTGTTTAAATGTGTTTGACTTTCAATTGATTCAATTAGCTTTGTAGAATGTATTTGACTTTTATTTGATTTAATTTGCTTTGTTTGAATGTATTTGACTCTCATTTGATTCAAATAGATTTGTAGAATGTATTGACTTTCATTTGATT
>NW_018744425.1:0-68971 GCF_001683475.1 Chenopodium quinoa | reverse complement strand
AATTAAATCAAATGAAAGTAAAACACATTCAAACATAGCTAATTGATACAAATAAAAGTCAAACATATTCAAACAAAGATTTTTAAATCATATGAAAGTCAAATGCATTCCACAAAGCTAATTTAATCAAATGAAAGTCAAATGCAATTAACAAAGCTAATTCAATCAATTGAAAATGAAAAGCATTCAAACAAAGCTAATTGAATCAAATGAAACTCTAATGCATTCTACAAATCTAATTGAATCAAATGAAAGTCAAACACATTCAAACAAAGCTTTTTTGAATCAAATGAAAGTCAAATGCATTCAATAAAGCTAATTGAATCAAATGAAAGTCAAACACATTCAAACAAAGGTAATTGAATCAAATGAAAGATATTCAAACAAAGGTAATTTGAATCAAATGAAAGTCAAATGCATTCAACAAAGCTAATTGAATCAAATGAAAGTCAAAAACAATCAAACAAAGCTAATTGAATCAAATGAAAGTCTAATGCATTCTACAATGTCAATTGAATCAAATGAAATTCAAACACATTCAAACAAAGCTTTTTGAATCAAATGAAAGTCAAATGCATTCATCAAAGCTAATTAAATCAAATGAAAGTCAAATGCATTCTACAAAGATAATTAAATCAAATGAAAGTAAAACACATTCAAACATAGCTAATTGATTCAAATAAAAGTCAAACACATTCAAACAAAGGTTTTTGAATCATATGAAAGTCAATGCATTCCAAAAACCTAATTTAATCAAATGAAAGTCAAATGCATTCTACAAGCTAATTGAATCAATTGAAAGTGAAAGCATTCAAACAAAGCTAATTAAATCAAATGAAAGTCTAATGCATTCTACAAAGCTAATTGAATCAAATGAAAGTCAAAACACATTCAAACAAAACTTTATGAATCTAATGAAAGTCAAAATGCATTCAACAAAGCTATTTTAATCAAATGAAAGTCAAACACATCACACAACGCTATTTGAATCAAATGAAAGTCTAATGCATTCTACAAAGCTAATTCAATCAAAAGAAAGTCAAACACATTCAAACAAAGCTTTTTAAATCAAAAAAAAGTCAAATGCATTCAACAAAGCTAATTGAATCAAATGAAAGTCAAATGCATTTTATAAAGGTAATTAAATCAAATGAAAGTCAAACACATTTAAAAACAAAGCTAATTGATTCAAATGAAAGTCAAACACATTCAAACAAAGCTTTTTGAATCAAATTAAAGTCAAATGCATTCAAAGAAGCTATTTGAATCAAATGAAAGTCAAATGCATTCTACAAATCATATTGAATCAAATGAAAGCCAAATGCATTCTACAAAGCTAATTAAATCAAATGAAAGTCAAACACATTCAAACAAAGCTAATTGATTCAAATAAAAGCCAAACTCGTTCAAAACAAATTTTTGATTCAAAATTAAAGTCATATGCATTCTACAAAGCTAATAAAGGCAAATGAAAGTCAAATGCATTCTAAAAGCTAATTGAATCAAATGAAAGTCAAACACATTCAAACAAAGCTTTTTGAATCATATTAAAAGTCAAATGCATTCAAAGAAGCTATTGAATCAAATGAAAGTCAGATGCTTTTCAAATCATATTGAATCAAATGAAAGTCAAATGCATTCTACAAAGCTAATTAAATCAAATAAGTCAAACACAATAAAACAAAGTTAATTGAATCAAATGAAAGTCAACCACATTCAAACAAAGCTTTTTTAATCAAAAGAAAGTCAAATGCTTTCAACAAAGCTCATTGAATCAAATGAAAGTCAAATGCATTCTATAAAGCTAATTAAATCAAATGAAAGTCAAACACATTCAAACAAAGCTAATTGATTCAAATGAAAGTCAAACTCATTCAAACAAAGTTTTTGAATCATATGAAAGTCAAATGAAAGTCAAATGCATTCTACAAAGCTAATTGAATCAATTGAAAGTGAAAAGCATTCAAACAAAGCTAATTAAATCAAATGAAAGTCTAATGCATTCTACAAAGCTAATTGAATCAAATGAAAGTCAAACACATTCAAACAAAACTTTATGAATCTAATGAAAGTCAAATGCATTCAACAAAGCTTTTAATCAAATGAAAGTCAAACACAATCACACAACGCTATTTGAATCAAATGAAAGTCTAATGCATTCTACAAAGCTAATTCAATCAAAAGAAAGTCAAACACATTCAAACAAAGCTTTTTAAATCAAATGAAAGTCAAATGCATTCTACAAATCTATTGAATCAAATGAAAGCCAAATGCATTCTACAAAGCTAATTAAATCAAATGAAAGTCAACACATTCAAACAAAGCTAATTGATTCAAATAAAAGCCAAACTCGTTCAAACAAATTTTTGATTCAAAATTAAAGTCATATGCATTCTACAAAGCTAATAAAGGCAAATGAAAGTCAAATGCATTCTAAAAAGCTAATTGAATCAAATGAAAGTCAAACACATTCAAACAAAGCTTTTTGAATCATATTAAAAGTCAAATGCATTCAAAGAAGCTATTTGAATCAAATGAAAGTCAGATGCATTTTTCAAATCATTGAATCAATGAAAGTCAAATGCATTCTACAAAGCTAATTAAATCAAATGAAAGTCAAACACAATAAAACAAAGTTAATTGAATCAAATGAAAGTCAAACAATTCAAACAAAGCTTTTTTAATCAAAGAAAGTCAAATGCTTTCAACAAAGCTCATTGAATCAAATGAAAGTCAAATGCATTCTATAAAGCTAATTAAATCAAATGAAAGTCAAACACATTCAAACAAAGCTAGTTGATTCAAATGAAAGTCAAACTCATTCAAACAAAGTTTTTGAATCATATGAAAGTCAATTGCATTCCAAAAACCTAATTTAATCAAATGAAAGTCAAATGCATTCTACAAAGCTAATTGAATCAATTGAAAGTGAAAAGCATTCAAACAAAGCTAATTAAATCAAATGAAAGTCTAATGCATTCTACAAAGCTAATTGAATCAAATGAAAGTCAAACACATTCAAACAAAACTTTATGAATCTAATGAAAGTCAAATGCATTCAACAAAGCTATTTTAATCAAATGAAAGTCAAACACAATCGCACAACGCTATTTGAATCAAATGAAAGTCTAATGCATTCTACAAAGCTAATTCAATCAAAAGAAAGTCAAACACATTCAAACAAAGCTTTTTAAATCAAATAAAAGTTAAATGCATTCAACAAAGCTAATTGAATCAAATGAGAGTCAAATGCATTTTATAAAGGTAATTAAATCAAATGAAAGTCAAACACATTAAAACAAAGCTAATTGATTCAAATGAAAGTCAAACACATTCAAACAAAGCTTTTTGAATCAAATTAAAGTCAAATGCATTCAAGAAGCTATTTGAATCAAATGAAAGTCAAATGCATTCTACAAATCATAGAATCAAATGAAAGCCAAATGCATTCTACAAAGCTAATTAAATCAAATGAAAGTCAAACACATTCAAACAAAGCTAATTGATTCAAATAAAAGCCAAACTCGTTCAAACAAATTTTTGATTCAAAATTTAAAGTCATATGCATTCTACAAAGCTAATAAAGGCAAATGAAAGTCAAATGCATTCTAAAAAGCTAATTGAATCAAATGAAAGTCAAAACACATTCAAAACAAAGCTTTTTGAATCATATTAAAAGTCAAATGCATTCAAAGAAGCTATTTGAATCAAATGAAAGTCGGATGCATTTTTCAAATCATATTGAATCAAATGAAAGTCAAATGCATTATACAAAGCTAATTAAATTAAATGAAAGTCAAACACAATAAAACAAAGCTAATTGAATCAAATGAAAGTCAACCATATTCAAAACAAAGCTTTTTTAATCAAAAAGAAAGTCAAATGCTTTCAACAAAGCTAATTAAATGAAATGAAAGTCAAACACATTCAAACAAAGCTAATTGATTCAAATGAAAGTCAAACTCATTCAAACAAAGTTTTTGAATCAAAATTAAAGTCATATGCATACAACAAAGCTAATAAAGTCAAATGAAAGTCAAATGCATTTTAAAAGCTAATTGAATCAAATGAAAGTCAAACACATTCAAACAAAGCATTTTGAATCAAATGAAAGTGAAATGCTTTCAACAAAGCTAATTGAATCAAATGAAAGTCAAACTAATTCAAACAAAGCTTTTTGAATCGTATGAAAGTAAAATGCATTTAACAAAAGCTAAGTGAATCAAATGAAAGTCAAATGCATTCTAAAAAGCTAATTGAATCTAATAAAAGTCAAACACATTCAAACAAAGGTAATTGAATCAAATGAAAGTCAAACACATTCAAACAATGGTTTTGAATCAAATGAAAGTCTAATGCATTCTATAAAGCTAATTGTATCAAATGAAAATCAAACACATTCAAACAAAGCTATTTAAATAAAATGAAAGTCAAATTAATTCTACAAAGCATATTGAATCAAATGAAAGTCCAGCACAATCAAACAAAGCTAATTGAATCAAATGAATGTCTAATGCATTCTACAACGCCAATTGAATCAAATGAAAGTCAAACACATTCAAACAAAGCTTTTTGAATCAAATCAAAAGTCAAATGCATTCATTAAAGCTAATTATATCAAATGAAATTCAAATGCATTCTACAAAGCAAATTAAATCAAATGAAAGTAAAAACACATTCAAACATAGCTAATTGATACAAATAAAAGTCAAACATATTCAAACAAAGATTTTTTAAATCATATGAAAGTCAAATGCATTCCACAAAGCTAATTTAATCAAATGAAAGTCAAATGCATTTTACAAAGCTAATTCAATCAATTGAAAATGAAAAGCATTCAAACAAAGCTAATTGAATCAAATGAAAATCTAATGCATTCTACAAATCTAATTGAATCAAATGAAAGTCAAAACACATTCAAACAAAGCTTTTTTGAATTCAAATGAAAGTCAAATGCATTCAACAAAGCAAATTGAATCAAATGAAAATCAAACACATTCAAACAAAGGTAATTGAATCAAATGAAAGTCAAACACATTCAAACAAAGCTTTTTGAATCAATTGAAAGTCAAATGCATTCAACAAAGCTAATTGAATCAAATGAAAGTCAAACACAATCAAACAAAGCTAATTGAATCAAATGAAAGTCTAATGCATTCTACAACGCCAATTGAATCAAATGAAAGTCAAAACACATTCAAACAAAGCTTTTTGAATCAAATGAAAGTCAATTGCATTCATCAAAGCTAATTAAATCAAATGAAAGTCCAATGCATTCTACAAAGATAATTAAATCAAATGAAAAATAAAACACATTCAAACATAGCTAATTGATTCAAATAAAAGTCAAACACATTCAAACAAAGGTTTTTGAATCATATGAAAGTCAATTGCATTCCAAATACCTAATTTAATCAAATGAAAGTCAAATGCATTCTACAAAGCTAATTGAATCAATTGAATGTGAAAAAGCATTCAAACAAAGCTAATTAAATCAAATGAAAGTCTAATGCATTCTACAAAGCTAATTGAATCAAATGAAAGTCAAACACATTCAAACAAAACTTTATGAATCTAATGAAATTCAAATGCATTCGACAAAGGTAATTTAATCAAATGAAAGTCAAACACAATCACACAACGCTATTTGAATCAAATGAAAGTCTAATGCATTCTACAAAGCTAATTCAATCAAAAGAAAGTCAAACACATTCAAACAAAGCTTTTTAAATCAAATGAAAGTCAAATGCATTCAACAAAGCTAATTGAATCAAATGAGAGTCAAATGCATTTTATAAAGGTAATTAAATCAAATGAAAGTCAAACACATTAAAACAAAGCTAATTGATTCAAATGAAAGTCAAACACATTCAAACAAAGCTTTTTGAATCAAATTAAAGTCAAATGCATTCAAAGAAGTTATTTGAATCAAATGAAAGTTGATTAGGGGATTTTGCTCCCACCAATCGGAATGCGCCACGTGGGCCAATCAGGTCCTGCCAAGTGCCCCCAGTTGGACCTCTCAGGGCTTGCCACGTGGCACACGCTTATTCGTCCACCCTGGACTTATTATGTCATGACACGTGGCATACTCCATGCCTAATGGAGAAGCCAGGCACCTAGGCCCAACTTCCGAGGGAAGCTCAATCAGCCCAAGGTTAACCTAAACCTAGATTGGCACGTTTCCCGAGGTTATAAATACCTCCCTTAATCCTCATTAAGGGAGATCACGCAGATTACACACATTAAACACTCTCACCTAGAGAGGCCCAATCACTTTAATTTCCGCATTAATTACTCCTTAATCAAGTACTAACTTGACCGTCGGAGGCGGATCTCCAATCATCCGGAGCATCCGTTTGTTTTTGCAGGTACAGGCGTCCGGTTCCAGTCTCGGAATTGTAACTCTCCCGCAGGACATCAGAAAATCCCGAAACATTTTGGCGCCGTCTGCGGGGAGAGTACTTCTGAGATGGCACCCACGTTTGTACCGGCTCCTGAAGAGAGACGTCCCCTGGACGATCCTCTAGTTTAGTCGGACCACGATACTGAGAATGAATTTGAAGTTGAAGCTCACACAGCATCAGACGGGACCCTAAGGGCCCGACGTACCCGTCATACCGAAAGGAGGAACGGGAACATCTTCAAATTGGAAGCGAGCCAGCAGGCGTACCGCCTGTTCGGCAGCAGCCGACTAATGGGTCTGCTCCCATCACAAGGAACGAACTCATGACCTTCATGAGGGACTTCAAGGGAGAAATTCAAGAGTTGATCAACAAGAAGCCGCCTGCTCTGGACAAGGAGCAGTCGGCTAAGAAACCCTCCACTTCACGGAAGAGGAAGCCAGTTCAAGAGCGAGAGGCGACCTCTCATCCTAAATCTAGGAAGTGGGAGCCACCTGCCCTTGATTTCACAAAATACCGTTTTCCTACTCCAGGAAATAGGAAACCTGTTCATCATATTCAGGCGGACGGGTCGAGGAAAACATACACAGACGCTCGGCTACTGCTAGAGCAGAAGAAGAGTGACTGATTGTCAGAGTCGGCCTCTACTTCAAACTTCCAAGACAGTCTGCGAAATACCTCGATGAGGCATACTCAGTCGTATCATGAGAGTCAGTCAGGCGGCACCTCCCGTCAGTCCGGCTTTCATAGCGACCAGGCGGTGCCAAACTTACCGTTTGTACCGCAACAACAATATTTTTTACAGCCACCTCCGTTTGGTTGACATGCAGCAAAAAATGTCCAACCTATGGACTGGCAGCTACGGTTGCTTAAACTTGGTGAACAACCGTTGGCCTTCTCCAAGGAAATTACTGAAGCCGCTCAGCCGACCAAAGTGAAAAATGTATTAGTAGGCGCCTATGACGACACTACTAACCCAGAAGACCATCTGATGGCATTCACCAACCTGATGTACCTTCAAGGGTTGGATGATCCCACTTGGTGCAAGTGTTTTCCAGCGACTCTCAAAGGAATCGCACAACAATGGTTCGGCAACCTGCCGACTGGTTGTGTAAATAACTTCAAGACGCTTGCTTACTTATTCACCTCCAACTTCGCCATGAACATCCCTGCGAAGAAGACGACCCTTGATTTAGGAACAATTCAGCAGGGCGAGAAGGAGGGGCTTCGTTCTTACATCAGGCGATTTAACCTGATGAGAATACAGATTCAAGGGTTACCGGATGAAGTAGCCTATACTGACTTTTTCAGAGGTCTCAAAGACGGGTCGACCTTCAAATTTGATTTGGTCCGTAAGAGGGTGGCGACTCTTCAAGAGGCCTTGATTAAAGCGGAAGCCTATATACAGGCGACTGATCTTTGTAGTATGGTAAAACAGTCAGACGGGAAAAGGTCCGACAAAAGAGAAGGACGACAGAAGCAGTCGTCAAACAAAGACGAGAAGAGAAAAGAGGTCTGGGCAACTGATTCCTCTAAACAGCCGTCCCAGAAGAAGAAAAAAGAATTCAAACCATACTCCCCAAAATATGTGTTTAACAAGGATAGCCAATTTATCCTAAAGGAAATCAAGGGACGGATCTCAATTGAGAAGCCGGTCCCCATGAAGGGTTCTGCAAACAATCGGAACCAAGAAAAATTCTGTGATTATCATGAAGATGTTGGTCATCACACCAATGAATGCATCACTCTCATGCGGTATCTGGACCGCCTGGCTGAGAACGGTGACCTTGACACTTTTGTCAAGAAATCTACGTGGAACACTTCCTCGAAAAAGCAGTCGACCAAAAAGAATCAACAGGCCGACAGCTCCGATACAGATGATGCAGTCGTCTACACCATTGCAGGCGGCTTCTCAGGAGGCGGCCCCACTATTAGGGGCAACAAAGACAATATAAGACGATTAGATGTAAATTCCGTTCACCAAGAACGACCCTCCAAATATTCATTTCCTGATATTGTCATCACTGAAGAAGATCTAGGAGGGGTAAGAGGGCCGCATGACGACCCTATCGTTATTGAATGTAAAGTGGCCAACCAGAGAGTTGGTCAAATCCTCATAGATACAGGAAGCTTCTCAGATCTCATCAGTAGCAAATGTCTGTCGAAACTAAAATATCAGACTGATTGCATACATCCGGCATCCCACCCTTTAGTAGGGTTTGGAGGAGGAGTCGTCCACCCAGTGGGACGAGTGGATTTACCCATCCGCCTGGGCGAAAAAGGGGAAGGACGACACATGGTAGTCCGGTTCCTGGTAGTAGAAGAACTCTCGGCCTACAACATGATTCTGGGACGACCAACCCTGAATAATTCCAAGGCAGTTATAATCCCATCTCTTATGTTGCTCAAGTTTGAGAGGGATAATGGAACAGTCGGGTCCCTAAGGGGAGATTAGAGGATGGCCCGAGAGTGCTATCTCTCGGATGTCAAGCCCACTGTTAAGGCCACAATGTCGAGCGGTGGAAAAATAGAACTTGACAATGTCAAGGAGAGTGCGCCTGTTCAAGAAGCAGGCGGCAAGAAGAGAAAGGCATCCCAGACAGGGGCCGCAAGAAAAGACAGAAAATAGAAATCATTGGCAGAGGAGCGATCGGGTGAATTCCGCCCTCAGCCAGCTGGTGAGCATACGGACCTGATCTTAGATGACTCGCCTCCTGACAGAACAATCAAGGTTGGGACGACTGCTTTAAGGGACCTGGGTGATGACTTTCACAAACTATTGAAAGAATACAAGGACATCTTTGCATTCGAATCCATGAAATGCAAGGCATTAGTCCTGATCTGGCGGTACATAAACTGGCCGTGCCGTTTGGTCTTAAGAATGCCCCGGCCACTTTCCAGCGAATGATAAACACTGTGTTCTTTGATCAGATTGGGAGAAATGTCGAGGCATATATTGATGATATGATTGTCAAGTCTAAACTTCAGAAATATCATCTGTCGGACCTCCGAGAAACTTTCGCCACACTCAGTCGGCACCATGTCATGCTCAATCCCAGGAAATGTTTCTTTGGAGTTGAGTCTGGGAAATTTCTCGGATTCCTTATCAATCAGAGAGGAATAAAGGCGAACCCTGAGAAGGTGCAGGCGGTCATCGACATGCAGTCGTCTCGTACCATCCGAGAGGTTCAGAAGTTAACAGGTTATCTGGCGGCCTTGGGAAGATTTCTAAGCCGATCAGGCGACAAATGCCTATACTTTTTCCAGGCAATTAAGAAAAAGGCAAGGTTTGAATGGGGGCCGGATGCTGAGGCGACCTTCCAGAAATTGAAAGTTCACTTGCATTCCTTGCCGAGGCTGGTCAGCCCTTTGCCCAAAGAAGTACTCTACATGTACCTGGTCGTCTCTGATCATGCGTTAAGCGCTGTTCTTCTTGCTGAAAGAGACGGCTGTCAGCTCCCGGTCTACTTTGTCAGTCACGTACTGAAAAATGCCGAGTTAAGGTATCCCTTAGTGGAGAAATTTGGTCTTGCACTCTTCATGGCTGTTAAAAAATTGAAGCCCTACTTTTTGGCACATGCAGTCGTCGTGTATACAGACCAACCTATCAAGCGGCCACTGACCATCATGGAGTCGTCAGGCCGAATGATCAAATGGGCCATAGAAATACAGAGCCTCGAAGTTACCTTCGAGCCTAGAAAAGCAGTGAAGGGGCAAGCCTTTGCTGACTTTATTGTTGAGATGACTCGTCCTCCTGACTCTCAAGTTCTAGACCAAGTCTGGAAGGTATATGTGGATGGAAGCTCTACTTCAAATGGTTGTGGAGCAGGCGTCATATGTCAGTCGCCAGAGGGCGACAGGTACGAGTATGCTCTACGCTTCAGTTTTCAGGCCTCAAACAATGAGGCAGAATATGAAGCTTTATTAGCCGGAATCCGCATGTGCAAGGCGGCAGGGGCAAGAAAAATAGACGCCTGTTCCGATTCACAATTGATAGTGAGTCTGTACAATGGCAAATACGAAGCAACCCATCCGACCATGATCAAGTATTTACAGGCGGTCCGACAAGCAGTCGACTCCCTTGAGGATTTCCATCTGACCCAAGTGCCGAGATCAGAAAACAACCAGGCGGATGCACTTTCAAAATTAGCATCATCCGCCTCCTGTGATACTCCTCGAACTGTTTTTTGGGAAGTAATGGAGAAGAGAAGCATTGAGGAAGACCCTATTGGAATCTTAGACAGAAGCTAACCTGGATGGATCCAATCACGGCATATCTGACAAATGGTACCCTGCCGGATGATCATCAACAGGCGGCAGCACTGAAAAAACGAGCAACCAGTTTTGAAATAATAAAGGGAGAACTTCACAAAAGGGGGTACCTTCAACCCTTCTTAAAGTGTGTTAATCCAGAAAAGGGGCGAGAGATACTAGATGATCTTCACTCTGGTTACTGTGCTTCCCATATAGGCGATAGGACGCTTGCTCAACGGGCAAGGCGGCAGGGCTACTTTTGGCCTACTTTAGAAGCAGATGCGATGGAGATGGTGAAAAAATGTGACAAGTGCCAAAGGTTTGGCAAACTAATTCACCGTCCTGCTACTGACCTCACTACCATTCATAGCCCACTACTGTTTGCTAAGTGGGGCATGGATATTCTGGGTCCATATACGCCTGCTACAGGCGGAAGGAGGTACATACTTGTTGTCGTCGACTACTTCACTAAATGGGTAGAGGCGGAGGCTGTAAAGGGAATCAAGACGAAGGATGTAATTTCATTCATTTGGAAAAATGTCATCACTCGGTTCGGGGTTCCCATGTCTATGGTTTTTGATAATGGTCCCCAATTTGAGACGCCTGTTCTCAAAAGCTGGTTGGGTGACCAAGGAATTGCACACTACTTTGCATCTGTCGGCCGTCCACAAGCAAATGGCCAGGTAGAAGCCTTTAATAAAATCATCTCAGACGGTCTCAAGAAAAAGATTGAACGAGCAGGCGGCCTATGGGCGGATGAATTACCACATGTTCTCTGGGCCATTAGGACGACTGAAAAAGGGGCGACTGGAGAAACTCCATTCCTCCTAACTTATGGTGCGAAAGCTGTTCTTCCAATAGAACACTACGAGCCGACTCTTCGAGTAATGCTATATGACGAAGAGGCAAACTGGGAAGCCATGCGCCTGGCATTAGACTCACTTCCTGAAAGGAGGGGCAATGCTGTCTTGCGCTATGAAATTTACCGCCTGAGAATGACTAGATCATACAACAAAAAAGTACACAGGCGTCCACTCAAAGTAGGGACTTTGTACTTAGAAAAATGGAAGCAGTTGGTAGGGCTAATGAGTCTGGCAAACTAACTCCCAACTGGGAAGGACCCTACCGAATCTGTGAAGAGGGCAGGGACGGTACCTACCGTCTGGAAACACCAGACGGCCAACCGTTTCCTCGAACTTGGAATGTAGATAATCTTAAGAAATATTTCTTTTGAATGATATAAATAGTCAAGGGCTACTTAATAAAAGTTTGCATACTTAATATTCAATTTTGTACTAAGAGGGGCACGCCTACTAACAAACAGTCGGCTACTCTCCATACTCAGTTTTCATTTTTACTTAAGAGGGGCATGCCGTCTGTACCTTTACAGTCGGCTACTCTCCATTGAATATTTTACTCTATCTTCAGAGGGGCATGCCGTCTGTACCTTTACAGTCGGCTACTCTCCATTGAGTATTTTACTCTATCTTCAGAGGGGCATGCCGCCTGTACCTTTACAGTCGGCTACTCTCCATTGAATATTTTACTCTATCACCATAGGGGCATGCCGTCTGGACATACAGTCGATTCCAAGACAAACGACCACCCTCCTATACTTAGCTAAAAAATGATGGTGGCCTGGCTGACCCTGTGCCTAAATAGGCAGCTTCCCTCCTCTTACTTAGCATCTGCGTCCACCAAAGGACTAACCAAGGCCACAGGTCGAATGATCAGACCAGTCGCCAAGCAAACTGATCCAATCTTCAAAACTAATACGACCTGTCCCAACATCATAGCAGGCGTCCGGCGGCATCCCTCCGGATGAAATTCGTCGCAGAGAGCAGCTCCCTTTTGGGTGGAACATTGCTCTATAAACTAATTACACGACACCTATACGACTGTCCCCAAGGGCAACCACGTAGCCGTTTTTGAGACAAGGATAACTCTATCACTAACCAAACTAGTGGTAGCAGTTGACATCTGAGTCAGATGACCGCCTGTATTACTTGGGATAAATGCAGGGGGTACCTCTTGAGTTAATAGCCAACAAACATCGGCAAATCAAAAGGTTCAGCCGGCCTCCGCCGCCTGGTACCTTTACTACTCAAGCAGGAGTGACGGCGACTGAGTAACACCAAAGTTAACTCATAATCACTCTCTCAAACTTAGTATGGAGCCTAAAAGGTATGAGTCGTCCGCCTGTTTTTAGCAAACAGGGGCTCTCAACCACTACTCCTGCTAGGTTAACAACCTATGAGTTAAAAGCCAACAAACATTGGCGAATAAAGGGGAACAACCGGTACCCACCGCTTGATACCTCTACTACTCAGTTACTTTGCGACTAGGTAACAATCATGTTTACTTGGTCACTCCTTAAAAATTTAGTATGAAACTAAAAAGGTATTCATACAGCACCTGTTCACACTAGATTAAATATGGCAGGGAACAGTCGGCCTAGACGGCCTAAAGTCTCTAGCCTAAAAACGTGACAAGTAGGAAACCACTTTCCTACTTGGTTAATTTTACAAATAACAGAACCGCCTGCCTAAAGGGGATCCAATCTTTAAAATGGTTCGAATACCGATTGGATAAATGGCCGACTGATCGTCTAGCCTGGAAACAGACAACCAGTCGTCCAGGAGCATAGGCAGCATGACTAACTATCCGTACCTGTCTGCAACTATCGGCCATGTAAAACAGTCGGTATAGTGTACAATTGGATATCAGAATATTCAATACTTGAACAAATTTGAAGCAAAACAAAAATATTCATTAAAAGGAAGCCGATCATTAAAGACCGGCAAAATATTCAGAGCCCCGGCCCCCTAGCCGGGTAAATACAAACAAACGGCACGCAGGCCGGGGAAAGAAGACATAAAGCTTATGAAGGGGGCAGATCTTCAATATTAGCAGCTGCCGCCTGGTCAGCACTCTTTTTGCTGGACTCGGCTTCAGCTGCATCCTTCTTCGATGTATTACCCCCAAGCGGCACAAGCGCCACAACCGGCTGCTCCTCCTCTTCCAGCGCCTCTTCCTCAGCAGCCGCCAGGATCTCTTGATTATATCTATCAGAACACTGGCGGTACGTTTTTTTCCAGGAGGCAAAGTCGGCATTGGGGAAGAGGCGGCCCCAAGTCATGCGCTGGATTTGAGCAGAGTCTTCCATCATCTCCCGGACCAGCTCTTTCTTTTCTTGCTCGGCCTTTTTCGAGAGCTCCTGAGTAAGACTCTTCTTCTGGGTCACTAGGCGTTCCTTTACGCTTGCCAAGGATTTCTCCAAGGTTTCGTATGAGGACATCTTTTGGCGAAGAGGTCTCAGCTCGGTCTTGAGGTTGTTGATGGTCGCCTCCAGCTCGCTATTCCTCTTTTGGGCCGCCTCTAACTGAGCCCGGATAGCGGCGGTAGCCTGCGCCTGATAATAAAGAATATCAATTGTCAGAACTTCATTTTGGGCAATTTGAAACTTTGCCTTATCACAGTCAGAGGCGGCCACAGATTTTGCAGCCTTTACCTCTTTGTTCTTCCGGTCAAGCGGCTTGCGAAGGCCGTTCACTCGGAGCAGGGCCTAAGTAAAAAGGGGAACAGGCGTCAGTTTCCAAACAAAAAAGAAAACAGGCGTCCTGGAATTCAAATACTCAAAAATATGCTAAGTATACCTCAGCAAGGACCCCTGCAATCCCGTCTAGGTCAAGGGTGCCGACACCCCTGACCGCCTCCCTTTCAGCTGGAGGTACGGCCTTGATCATAGACTTGGCCACTTCGACCAAGTCAGGCTCCTGAGGGCCGGCTGCATCAAGCATAAACAAACGGATTAGACCTAGTAAAGGAGGGAGCAAGTCTAAAATTTACAAGGACAATTTCATACTTCTAGGTGGCCCAGAAGAAGTGGCCAGCTGTTTCTCAACCGCCGCATGTTTCCTGGCAGAACCAGGAGAGCTCACAACAGTCGTCCTCCGGGCCAGGCTGTTGGGAAGAAGAAGCTCTTGGAGCGCCCGTCTAAAAAAGAAGAAAAGAGTCAGTATATGCATAAACACAACTCCAAAAAGAGGGTGAAAGGTTCGAAGCCCACCAAGGGTGCCCCCTTGTTGGGGGAGTCGGTTGAAGACTGTTGCATGATGGAGGCCCGCAACATGGCCGCCGCAGTCTTGGAGGCGGTAATTTTGCTCATGGCGTCCGCTGCAAAAACAAATAGCAAAGTTAATAAAAGTCATAACAAGAAATGCACGGAACAACAGAGTATTCGACAGGCCAGCTACCTCTTGAGCACCGACTGCTGAGGCCACAGGCGGCCAAAAAGTACTCGTCGTAGAGCCATCTGAAGCTCAGGACGCAGTGCAGGGGTACTTGCTCTCGTACCCCTGAAGTAGAGTTCACCTTCGACTCTACTTTGAAGAGTCCTTTATCTAGGATCTCTTTCTTAGCCTTGGAGGGAACAGGCGGCATGCTGCGGCCGCCTGCAAGAAGGGGCGGATTCCTGTTCCACCTGTTGAAGCGCTTGTTCAGCTCTGTGTCTTAACTCTCAATGATAAGGAAGGTGCTCCCCCAGTCCTTCCATTTGTTTGCTTTACCTCTCGTCATGAGGTAGCCCCTGTGGCTCGTCAATTGATACCAGCCGGTACCGCCTGCCTTAGGGGTCCGGCTAAGGTAGTTCATGTGGGCGAAAGCCTCGAAGTTCGGCTCCACCCCGTGTAGTTCGCACCCGGCCACATAGTCGAGTACGTTGACCCAGGAGTTCGGGGCTAACTGCCATAACCCCAACTCATACCCATTCAAGATCCGCTGAATAGCCGGATGTAGTGGGAAGCGCAGCCGAGCCTTAATGGCCGCCTCGTAGCAGCCAAAGCAGGCGCCATCATAACTGGTACCAGCCGGCTAGACGACTGTGTCTTCTGGATCCGGCACGAACACTAAAAATCCGGGGCCCATTGTGTGGTTTGCGATAAAACTCCCCACTTTCTCTTGCATGGCCGTGATCCGGCCCCGAGGTACCGTGCAGTAGTAGGGGGTATTTTGCTCTCGGTGAGAGGCGGATGGCTCCGCCCAATCGTCCACCTTCTCAACTGCATGAGAAAGCCTCGCCTATTGTAGGCGACTGTTTTTCTCTTTTGTGTCCAGAGAAGCATGGCCAGAAGAGCTAGACTTGGATTCGTCCTCTGACGAGTCCGAAGAGGACGACTCCTCCCCTCTCCCGGAGGGGCCCGCCTCCTCTCCTTTCAAAGGAGCAGGAGAGAATGTAGAATTGTCAACTGTAAAATGGGAAGGGGTCACTTTGACTCCTCCCTCAGAACTGCCGGCTTTCAAGCCGCTTTGTTTCACTTCCACATCTGGCGCCTGGTCAGATGTTTCACTAATCGGCACCCTGTGGGAGGAGTCGTCTGAATTTGAGATCCTGGTAGTCTTTTTTGTTCTGGTCATCATGCTCTGCATAGACACAGATACAGTCGGACTTTGTATAAAGGGCAAAGATGGGTCCAGAAAAGGGCAGGCGGCACTCCTAGTCCTAGATTCAGCCGTCCCCGGTGACCGGCTGATCACAATTCAAACACATTCAAACAAAGCTTTTTAAATCAAATAAAAGTCAAATGCATTCAACAAAGCTAATTGAATCAAATGAGAGTCAAATGCATTTTATAAAGCTAATTAAATCAAATGAAAGTCAAACAAATTAAAACAAAGCTAATTGATTCAAATGAAAGTCAAACACATTCAAACAAAGCTTTTTGAATCAAATTAAAGTCAAATGCATTCAAAGAAGCTATTTAAATCAAATGAAAGTCAAATGCATTCTACAAATCATATTGAATCAAATGAAAGCCAAATGCATTCTACAAAGCTAATTAAATCAAATGAAAGTCAAACACATTCAAACAAAGCTAATTGTGTCAAATGAAAATCAAACACATTCAAACAAAGCTTGTTAAATCATATTAAAAGTCAAATGCATTCAAAGAAGCTATTTGAATCAAATGAAAGTCAGATGCATTTTTCAAATCATATTGAATCAAATGAAAGTCAAATGCATTCTACAAAACTAATTAAATCAAATGAAAGTCAAACACAATAAAACAAAGCTAATTGAATCAAATGAAAGTCAACCACATTCAAACAAAGCTTTTTAATCAAAAGAAAGCCAAATGCTTTCAACAAAGCTCATTGAATCAAATGAAAGTCAAATGCATTCTATAAAGCTAATTAAATCAAATGAAAGTCAAACACATTCAAACAAAGCTAATTGATTCAAATGAAAGTCAAACTCATTCAAACAAAGTTTTTGAATCAAAATTAAAGTCATATGGATACAACAAAGCTAATAAAGTCAAATGAAATTCAAATGCATTTTAAAAGCTAATTGAATCAAATGAAAGTCAAACACATTCAAACAAAGCATTTTGAATCAAATGAAAGTGAAATGCTTTCAACAAAGCTAATTGAATCAAATGAAAGTCAAACTCATTCAAACAAAGCTTTTTGAATCGTATGAAAGTAAAATGCATTTAACAAAGCTAAGTGAATCAAATGAAAGTCAAATGCATTCTACAAAGCCAATTGAATCTAATAAAAGTCAAACACATTCAAACAAAGGTAATTGAATCAAATGAAAGTCAAACACATTCAAACAATGGTTTTTGAATCAAATGAAAGTCTAATGCATTCTATAAAGCTAATTGTATCAAATGAAAATCAAACACATTCAAACAAAGCAATTTAAATCAAATGAAAGTCAAATGCATTCTACAAAGCATATTGAATCAAATGAAAGTCAAGCACAATCAAACAAAGCTAATTGAATCAAATGAATGTCTAATGCATTCTACAACGCCAATTGAATCAAATGAAAGTCAAACACATTCAAACAAAGCTTTTTGAATCAAATCAAAGTAAAATGCATTCATTAAAGCTAATTGTATCAAATGAAATTCAAATGCATTCTACAGAGCAAATTAAATCAAATGAAAGTAAAACACATTCAAACATAGCTAATTGATTCAAATAAAAGTCAAACATATTCTAACAAAGCTTTTTAAATCATATGAAAGTCAAATGCATTCCACAAAGCTAATTTAATCAAATGAAAGTCAAATGCATTTTACAAAGCTAATTCAATCAATTGAAAATGAAAAGCATTCAAACAAAGCTAATTGAATCAAATGAAACTCTAATGCATTCTACAAATCGTATTGAATCAAATGAAAGTCAAACACATTCAAACAAAGCTTTTTGAATCAAATGAAAGTCAAATGCATTCAACAAAGCTAATTGAATCAAATGAAAGTCAAACACATTCAAACAAAGGTAATTGAATCAATTGAAAGTCAAACACATTCAAACAAAGGTAATTGAATCAAATGAAATTCAAACACATTCAAACAAAGCTTTTTGAATCAATTGAAAGTCAAATGCATTCAACAAAGCTAATTGAATCAAATCAAATTCAAACACAATCAAACAAAGCTAATTGAATCAAATGAAAGTCTAATGCATTCTACAACGCCAATTGAATCAAATGAAAGTCAAACACATTCAAACAAAGCTTTTTGAATCAAATGAAAGTCAAATGCATTCATCAAAGCTAATTGAATCAAATGAGAGTCAAATGCATTCTACAAAGATAAATAAATCAAATGAAAGTAAAACACATTCAAACATAGCTAATTGATTCAAATAAAAGTCAAACACATTCAAACAAAGGTTTTTGAATCATATGAAAGTCAAATGCATTCCAAAAACCTAATTTAATCAAATTAAAGTCAAATGCATTCTACAAAGCTAATTGAATTAATTTAAAGTGAAAAGCATTCAAACAAAGCTAATTGAATCAAATGAAAGTCTAATGCATTCTACAAAGCTAATTGACTCAAATGAAAGTCAAACACATTCAATCAAAACTTTATGAATCTAATGAAAGTCAAATGTATTCAATGATGTAAAAACTAATAGATGAAATTAGTTTAAACAAGTTAATGAACCAAGCTTAAGCAAAGGATTGATTTTAGGTTGGTGTTTAGGTACGTTTATGTAGAATTTAGGTGTAGGTTTGTAAGGATTACTCACTTATCAAACAAGGATATGAAGGCATGGATTTCTCACTCAACCTACTAAGTTCAAATTGTATGGAAGAATTACTCACTTGACCACTCAATCTCTTCAAGTTGAACTTGGTACAAAAACCGGTTATTCCACAAACAAATAATCAGTTTTTAAGTTCAAGTAAAAAGCTCTTTTTCATTGATCAAAATCTGCTTACAAACTACAATTACATGCCTTTTATAAGCAACTAAAAGAACTAACAATCATTGCTTAACTTAAAGAAGCAAACTGATTTAGTTAAGCTTTAAACAAAGAAAATGAAACTAAGCCTAAATTACGTCTAAGTGCAGCAGCCTCTTAGTCTTCATATGCCCCTTAACGTCCTTATTAAACGCATGTAAATGAGCTAAGCAAACAGCCACAAATTCAGCAAGAAAACCGTTGGAGGTGCATTTGTAACCCCCCCTTGATTCACGCCCCTTTCATTATTCATGCATTGAAGTTTCTCCTTGAGTTCCTCTCAACTGAAATGGCTGTTCAAAATGCTTCAATTAACGTGCTTAATGAGCAATTAAGCAAGTAAATCCATGATTAAAACCAAACGGACCATGGGCAGCAAAAGAATCCAAGGTTTGGTCTTCAAATGATTTGGCAAGTATCACTTCTTTGGATATACCGTAACTTGGACTTGTGCTTGGACTTGGATGAAAATTGCGACTAGGACTAATAGGACTTTCGTGATTTGCATCATCCTCCCCTTCTTCGAAAGGAGTTGTCCTCAACTCGTCATCTTCTAAATAAGGAGCTAGGTCACCAATATTGAAAGTTGATGAAACTCCAAATTGCCCTCCAAGATCAACTTTGTATGCATTATCATTGATCCTTTCCATGATTTGAAAAGGACCCTCTGCCCTTGGCATCAACTTGTGCTTTCGTTGCTTAGGGAACCTTTCTTTTCGAAGAAAAATCCAAACAAGATCACCCACTTCGAATTTTCTCACATTTCTCAAGTGTTTGTTTGCTTGCTTCTTGTAGGACTCGTTAGCTTTCTCAATGTTCTTCCTAACTTCTTTATGAACATTCATCATGAACTCAACGTGCTCCTTGGCTGTCCCATGAATAAATTTGTCCTTAGGAATTGCAATGTAATCAATAGGAACATAAGGGTTGATCCCATAAACAATTTCGAATGGTGAGTATTTCGTGGTTTTACTTGGAGTTCTATTGTAAGCAAATTCAGCATGAGCTAGCTTTAGATCCAAATCTTTCCCTCCTTTGTTCACTAAGGCACGAAGCAATGTTCCAAGAACTCTATTCACCACCTCAGTTTGACCATCCGTTTGTGGATGACGGCTAATTGAGAAAAGTAGCTTGGTACCCACGAGCCTCCATAATGACTTCCAAAAATGGCTCACAAACTTTGTATCACGATCTGAAACAATGGTTCTAGGCAAACCATGTAACTTAGCCACCTCCTTGAAAAAAGGTTGAGCCACGTTATAAGCATCATCCACCTTTTTACAAGCAATGAAATGGGCCATCTTCGAAAACCGATCAACAACCACCATGATTGAATCTTTTCCACGAGCTGTTCTAGGCAAAGCCATGATGAAATCCATACTCAAATCTTCCCAAGGTCTTTCGGAAATTGGAAAAGGCTTGTATTCACCTCTATGAAAGGTCATTTTAGCCCTTTGACAAGTAGAACATCTAGCTAGGATTTGGTGCACGTTAGCTAGCATCTTAGGCCAATAAAAATGACTTTGCAAGATCTCTAGGGTCTTTTGAATACCCATATGACCAGCAAGGCCTCCACCATGAACTTCCCTTATGAATAAGTCACGAATTGCCCCTTTAGGAACACAAAGTTTGTTTCCTTTGAAAAGAAAACCGTCCACCATCACGAATTGACCATTTACTCCATGTTTGCAAGCTTCAATGATTTCCATAAGTTCATGGTCATCTTTGTAAGCTTCATTCATAATTTCAAAACCAAGGACCTTAGCCTCCATGATTCCAAGAAGAGTATGCCTCCTTGACAATGCATCAGCCACGATGTTGGCTTTCCCTTGCTTATATTTTGTAGCAAAGTTGAATGATTGTAAGAAATCTACCCACTTAGCATGCCTAGCATTCAGTTTTTTTTGGCCATGTATGAACCTCAAAGACTCATGATCCGAATGCAAGATGAATGGTTGTGGCCTCAAATAATGTGACCAATGATCTAAGGCTCGAACCATGGCATAAAATTCTTTGTCATAAGTGGAATAGTTTAATTTCCCTTGGCTCAATTTCTCACTAAAGTAGGCAATGGGTTTTTTTCTTGGATTAGGACAGCCCCTATTCCCTTCCCACTTGCATCACACTCAACTTCAAAGGGTTTCATGAAATCAGGTAAGACTAAAATAGGTGCCTCACACATCTTTTTTTTTCACTAGTTCAAACGCCTCTTGGGCTTGAGGGTTCCATTGGAAGGTTCCTTTCTTTGTACACTCGGTGATAGGAGCCATGAGAGTACTAAAGTTCTTAATGAACCTTCTATAGAAAGAGGTTAGTCCATGAAATGAACGAACTTCAGTTATGGTTTTTGGGATAGGCCACGAAGCAATGGCTTCTATTTTGCTTGGATCCACCTTGATTCCATCACCTGAAACAATGTAACCAAGAAAAACAATTTCGGTTAGCAAAAAATGACACTTCTCCAACTTCCCATACAATTTTTTCTCCCTCAAAGTTCTAAAGATTTCTTCCAAGTGCCTCAAATGATCTTCCTCATTTGTACTATAGATGAGAATATCATCTAAGTAAACAACTACAAACCTCCCCAAAAAGGGTCTCAACATCTCATTCATAAGCCTCATGAAAGTACTCGAGGCATTTGTTAAACCAAATGGCATAACAAGCCATTCATACAATCCATGCTTGGTTTTAAAAACTGTTTTCCACTCATCACCCTCCCTCATACGAATTTGGTGATACCCACTTCTCAAATCAATTTTTGAAAACACTCTAGCCCCACTCAACTCATCCAACATATCATCAAGCCTAGGTATGGGAAACCTATACTTAATGGTTATATTGTTCACAGCCCTACTATCAATACACATCCTCCATGTTCCATCCTTTTTAGGCACTAACAAGGTAGGAACAGCACAAGGACTCATAGATTCTCTCACATAACCCATTTGCATCAACTCCTCAATATTTTTTTGCAACTCTTTAGTTTCCATGGGATTACATCTATAAGGTGGTTTGTTAGGAAGGGGTGCTCCCGGAATTAGGTCAATTTGATGTTCTATCCCACGAATGGGAGGTAATCCTAAAGGCAACTCATTAGGAAAAACATCCTCATAAGCTTTGATTAATTCGGCCAACCTAGGGTTTTGTTGAACAAACCCTTCATGCTCCTCCTTAGACAACAACAAAAACACCTCATCTTCCTTCTCTAAGGTCTTTTCGAATTCTTTGAAAGAAAGTAACAAGATTTCCTTTCTTTTGGGCTCTTTTTGTGGTGTTTGTGGTGGTGGGAATTGTGTTTGGGGAATCTTTTTTTGGGGTGGTAAGGGGTGCAACACTTTCTTGCTGCCTTGGTGGGTGATAGTATAGGTATTAGTTAGACCATCATGGATTGATTTTCTATCACTTTGCCATGGTCTTCCTAATAAAACGTGACATGCATCCATAGGAATGACATCACACAAAATCTCATATTCATAAGGACCAATCTGAAATTTTACCAAGCATTGTCTCCTAACTCCCGTACTCTTACTCTTATCAAGCCAACTCAATTTATAAGGGGTAGGGTGTCTAGTGGTTTTCAAATCTAGTTTTTTTCACAAGGTCACTTGATACAACATTTGCTTCACTACCACTATCAACAATTAAGTCACAAACATCTCCATTAACCTTGCATTTGGTTAAAAAGACATTCTCTCTTTGCAAAGGGTTTCTTTCAACCTCAACTTGCATTTGTAAAGCTCTCCTCAAGACTAGGCTGTTTTTTTCGGGGAAACAATCATCACCTTGTTCCTCCTCTTCATTAGAATCATAAGATTCCAAAGGGTCATTTTCAACAACACTCTCATCCTCTAACTCCTCATCTAGGCTAAACGGTTGAGCCATCATATTTTTTAGCTCTCTCATGGTTAAAGCTCTAGTATTAGGACAATCCCTCTTATAGTGTCCTCTTCCATGACACTTAAAACACACTATGTCACTCAAGTCCCCGGTTTTGGTAACAGCTTTGCCTTTTTCTTTTGGGTCAAAGGAACTTGGGTTTCTTTTGGTGGAATTTGGAAAAGAAGAGTTTTCTTTTGGTGGATTGAATGGGCGTTTGTATTTTGGCTCAAATGGATTAGAAGGCTTTTTCTTTTTCTTTTGATTATCAAACTTAACAGAAAGTTTGCAAGTTTCATCGAAAGTCAAATTGGGTTGCACTTCTATCTTTTCAAGGATCTCCTTATCTAGACCAGCCATAAACCTCCCTAGTTTCAAATCCTCATTTTCCACTATTTCACAAATAATGGATAATCTTTCAAACTCTTTTATATACTCCTCCACACTACTACTACCTTGTTGCAAGGTACTCCATTTAACATACATGGATTGTTTGTAATTAGAAGGCACAAAACGTTCCCTAAGTTTCTTCCTAAGCTTGGTCCATGTAGAAATACGAGTTTTCCCATTGCTTTCTCGTTTTCTTTGGACTCCTTTCAACCAAGTTTCAGCATACTTGGCTATCTTCACCTTAGCAATCTTGTACTTTTGTTCATCTTTCTCAACGTCTTTGAACTCAAAGTACCTCTCAAGTGACTGCTCCCACTCCAAGTATTTCTCAGGGTCAAGAGTACCATCAAAAAGGTCTACATCCACCTTTAGACTCTTGTCATCATATCTAGGAGGGTTTTGACGCCCATCCCTTTGTTCTTGTATCAACAAACGAGCCATGAGAGCCATTATATTACCATGTAATTGCTCATTGGTTTCCAAGAGCCTTTGTTGGTTTTCCTCCATAATTCTAAGTCTCCTTTGGTCAACGGTTTCATTTGGGTTTGCTTGATCCATTTGGACAGAAACTTCCCCCTACCTGACGCGCCAAATGATGTAAAAACTAATAGATGAAATTAGTTTAAACAAGTTAATGAACCAAGCTTAAGCAAAGGATTGATTTTAGGTTGGTGTTTAGGTACGTTTATGTAGAATTTAGGTGTAGGTTTGTAAGGATTACTCACTTATCAAACAAGGATATGAAGGCAAGGATTTCTCACTCAACCTACTAAGTTCAAATTGTATGGAAGGATTACTCACTTGACCACTCAATCTCTTCAAGTTTAACTTGGTACAAAAACCGGTTATTTCACAAACAAATAATCAGTTTTTAAGTTCAAGCAAAAAGCTCTTTTTCATTGATCAAAATCTGCTTACAAACTACAATTACATGCCTTTTATAAGCAACTAAAAGAACTAACAATCATTGCTTAACTTAAAGAAGCAAACTGATTTATTAAAGCTTTAAACAACGAAAATGAAACTAAGCCTAAATTACGTCTAAGTGCAGCAGCCTCTTAGTCTTCATATGCCCCTTAACGTCCTTATTAAACGCATGTAAATGAGCTAAGCAAACAGCCACAAATTCAGCAAGAAAACCGTTGGAGGTGCATTTGTAACCCCCCCTTGATTCACGCCCCTTTCATTATTCATGCATTGAAGTTTCTCCTTGAGTTCCTCTCAACTGAAATGGGTGTTCAAAATGCTTCAATTAACGTGCTTAATGAGCAATTAAGCAAGTAAATCCATGATTAAAACCAAACGGACCATGGGCAGCAAAAGAATCCAAGGTTTGGTCTTCAAATGATTTCGCAAGTATCACTTCTTTGGATGAACCGTAACTTGGACTTGTGCTTGGACTTGGATGAAAATTGTGACTAGGACTAATAGGACTTTCGTTATTTGCATCATTCAACAAAGCTAATTTAATCAAATGAAAGTCAAACACAATCACACAACGCTATTTGAATCAAATGAAAGTCTAATGCATTCTACAAAGCTAATTGAATCAAAAGAAAGTCAAACACATTCAAACAAAGCTTTTTAAATCAAATAAAAGTCAAATGCATTCAACAAAGCTAATTGAATCAAATGAGAGTCAAATGCATTTTATAAAGCTAATTAAATCAAATGAAAGTCAAACACATTAAAACAAAGCTAATTGATTCAAATGAAAGTCAAACACATTCAAACAAAGCTTTTTGAATCAAATTAAAGTCAAATGCATTCAAAGAAGCTATTTGAATCAAATGAAAGTCAAATGCATTCTACAAATCATATTGAATCAAATGAAAGCCAAACGCATTCTACAAAGCTAATTAAATCAAATGAAAGTCAAACACATTCAAACAAAGCTAATTGTGTCAAATGAAAATCAAACACATTCAAACAAAGCTTGTTGAATCATATTAAAAGTCAAATGCATTCAAAGAAGCTATTTGAATCAAATGAAAATCAGATGCATTTTTCAAATCATATTGAATCAAATGAAAGTCAAATGCATTCTACAAAGCTAATTAAATCAAATGAAAGTCAAACACAATAAAACAAAGCTAATTGAATCAAATGAAAGTCAACCACATTCAAACAAAGCTTTTTTAATCAAAAGAAAGTCAAATGCTTTCAACAAAGCTCATTGAATCAAATGAAAGTCAAATGCATTCTATAAAGCTAATTAAATCAAATGAAAGTCAAACACATTCAAACAAAGCTAATTGATTCAAATGAAAGTCAAACTCATTCAAACAAAGTTTTTGAATCAAAATTAAAGTCATATGCATACAACAAAGCTAATAAAGTCAAATGAAAGTCAAATGCATTTTAAAAGCTAATTGAATCATATGAAAGTCAAACACATTCAAACAAAGCATTTTGAATCAAATGAAAGTGAAATGCTTTCAACAAAGCTAATTGAATCAAATGAAAGTCAAACTCATTCAAACAAAGCTTTCTGAATCGTATGAAAGTAAAATGCATTTAACAAAGCTAAGTGAATCAAATGAAAGTCAAATGCATTCTACAAAGCCAATTGAATCTAATAAAAGTCAAACACATTCAAACAAAGGTAATTGAATCAAATGAAAGTCAAACACATTCAAACAATGGTTTTTGAATCAAATGAAAGTCTAATGCATTCTATAAAGCTAATTGTATCAAATGAAAATCAAACACATTCAAACAAAGCTATTTAAATCAAATGAAAGTCAAAGGCATTCTACAAAGCATATTGAATCAAATGAAAGTCAAGCACAATCAAACAAAGCTAATTGAATCAAATGAATGTCTAATGCATTCTACAACGCCAATTGAATCAAATGAAAGTCAAACACATTCAAACAAAGCTTTTTGCATCAAATCAAAGTAAAATGCATTCAATAAAGCTAATTGTATCAAATGAAATTTAAATGCATTCTACAAAGCAAATTAAATCAAATGAAAGTAAAACACATTCAAACATAGCTCATTGATTCAAATAAAAGTCAAACATATTCAAACAAAGCTTTTTAAATCATATGAAAGTCAAATGCATTCCACAAAGCTAATTTAATCAAATGAAAGTTAAATGCATTTTACAAAGCTAATTGAATTAATTGAAAATGAAAAGCATACAAACAAAGCTAATTGAATCAAAAAAACTCTAATGCATTCTACAAAGCTAATTGAATCAAATGAAAGTCAAACACATTCAAACAAAGCTTTTTGAATCAAATGAAAGTCAAATGCATTCAACAAAGCTAATTGAATCAAATGAAAGTCAAACACATTCAAACAAAGGTAATTGAATCAAATGAAAGTCAAACACATTCAAACAAAGCTTTTTGAATCAAATGAAAGTCAAATGCATTCAACAAAGCTAATTGAATCAAATGAAAGTCAAACACAATCAAACAAAGCTAATTGAATCAAATGAAAGTCTAATGCATTCTACAACGCCAATTGAATCAAATGAAAGTCAAACACATTCAAACAAAGCTTTTTGAATCAAATGAAAGTCAAATGCATTCATCAAAGCTAATTGAATCAAATGAGAGTCAAATGCATTCTACAAAGATAATTAAATCAAATGAAAGTAAAAAACATTCAAACATAGCTAATTGATTCAAATAAAAGTCAAACACATTCAAACAAAGGTTTTTGAATCATATGAAAGTCAAATGCATTCCAAAAACCTAATTTAATCAAATTAAAGTCAAATGCATTCTACAAAGCTAATTGAATCAATTGAAAGTGAAAAGCATTCAAACAAAGCTAATTAAATCAAATGAAAGTCTAATGCATTCTACAAAGCTAATTGAATCAAAGGAAAGTCAAACACATTCAAACAAAACTTTATGAATCTAATGAAAGTCAAATGCATTCAACAAAGCTAATTTAATCAAATGAAAGTCAAACACAATCACACAACGCTATTTGAATCAAATGAAAGTCTAATGCATTCTACAAAGCTAATTGAATCAAAAGAAAGTCAAACACATTCAACCAAAGCTTTTTAAATAAAATAAAAGTCAAATGCATTCAACAAAGCTAATTGAATCAAACGAGAGTCAAATGCATTTTATAAAGCTAATTAAATCAAATGAAAGTCAAACACATTAAAACAAAGCTAATTGATTCAAATGAAAGTCAAACACATTCAAACAAAGCTTTTTGAATCAAATTAAAGTCAAATGCATTCAAAGAAGCTATTTGAATCAAATGAAAGTCAAATGCATTCTACAAATCATATTGAATTAAATGAAAGCCAAATGCATTCTACAAATCATATTGAATCAAATGAAAGCCAAATGCATTCTACATAGCTAATTAAATCAAATGAAAGTCAAACACATTCAAACAAAGCTAATTGTGTCAAATGAAAATCAAACACATTCAAACAAAGCTTGTTGAATCATATTAAAAGTCAAATGCATTCAAAGAAGCTATTTGAATCAAATGAAAGTCAGATGCATTTTTCAAATCATAATGAATCAAATAAAAGTCAAATGCATTCTACAAAGCTAATTAAATCAAATGAAAGTCAAACACAATAAAACAAAGCTAATTCAATCAAATGAAAGTCAACCACATTCAAACAAAGCTTTTTTAATCAAAAGAAAGTCAAATGCTTTCAACAAAGCTCATTGAATCAAATGAAAGTCGAATGCATTCTATAAAGCTAATTAAATCAAATGAAAGTCAAACACATTCAAACAAAGCTAATTGATTCAAATGAAAGTCAAACTCATTCAAACAAAGTTTTTGAATCAAAATTAAAGTCATATGCATACAACAAAGCTAATAAAGTCAAATGAAAGTCAAATGCATTTTAAAAGCTAATTGAATCATATGAAAGTCAAACACATTCAAACAAAGCATTTTGAATCAAATGACAGTGAAATGCTTTCAACAAAGCTAATTGAATCAAATGAAAGTCAAACTCACTCAAACAAAGCTTTTTGAATCGTATGAAAGTAAAATGCATTTAACATAGCTAAGTGAATAAAATGAAAGTCAAATGCATTCTAGAAAGCCAATTGAATCTAATAAAAGTCAAACACATTCAAACAAAGGTAATTGAATCAAATGAAAGTCAAACACATTCAAACAATGGTTTTCGAATCAAATGAAAGTCTAATGCATTCTATAAAGCTAATTGTATCAAATGAAAATCAAACACATTCAAACAAAGCTATTTAAATCAAATGAAAGTCAAAGGCATTCAACAAAGCTAATTGAATCAAATGAAAGTCAAACACAATCAAACAAAGCTAATTGAATCAAATGAAAGTCTAATGCATTCTACAACGCCAATTGAATCAAATGAAAGTCAAACACATTCAAACAAAGCTTTTTGAATCAAATCAAAGTAAAATGCGTTCAATAAAGCTAATTGTATCAAATGAAATTCAAATGCATTCTACAAAGCAAATTAAATCAAATGAAAGTAAAACACATTCAAACATAGCTCATTGATTCAAATAAAAGTCAAACATATTCAAACAAAGCTTTTTAAATCATATGAAAGTCAAATGCATTCCACAAAGCTAATTTAATCAAATGAAAGTCAAATGCATTTTACAAAGCTAATTGAATCAATTGAAAATGAAAAGCATTCAAACAAAGCTAATTGAATCAAATGAAACTCTAATGCATTCTACAAAGCTAATTGAATCAAATGAAAGTCAAACACATTCAAACAAAGCTTTTTGAATCAAATGAAAGTCAAATGCATTCAACAAAGCTAATTGAATCAAATGAAATTCAAACACATTCAAACAAAGGTAATTGAGTCAAATGAAAGTCAAACACATTCAAACAAAGCTTTTTGAATCAAATGAAAGTCAAATGCATTCAACAAAGCTAATTGAATCAAATGAAAGTCAAACACAATCAAACAAAGCTAATTGAATCAAATGAAAGTCTAATGCATTCTACAACGCCAATTGAATCAAATGAAAGTCAAACACATTCAAACAAAGCTTTTTGAATCAAATGAAAGTCAAATGCATTCATCAAAGCTAATTGAATCAAATGAGAGTCAAATGCATTCTACAAAAATAATTAAATCAAATGAAAGTAAAAAACATTCAAACATAGCTAATTGATTCAAATAAAAGTCAAACACATTCAAACAAAGGTTTTTGAATCATATGAAAGTCAAATGCATTCCAAAAACCTAATTTAATCAAATTAAAGTCAAATGCATTCTACAAAGCTAATTAAATCAATTGAAAGTGAAAAGCATTCAAACAAAGCTAATTAAATCAAATGAAAGTCTAATGCATTCTACAAAGCTAATTGAATCAAAGGAAAGTCAAACACATTCAAACAAAACTTTATGAATATAATGAAAGTCAAATGCATTCAACAAAGCTAATTTAATCAAATGAAAGTCAAACACAATCACACAACGCTATTTGAATTAAATGAAAGTCTAATGCATTCTACAAAGCTAATTGAATCAAAAGAAAGTCAAACACATTCAAACAAAGCTTTTTAAATAAAATAAAAGTCAAATGCATTCAACAAAGCTAATTGAATCAAACGAGAGTCAAATGCATTTTATAAAGCTAATTAAATCAAATGAAAGTCAAACACATTAAAACAAAGCTAATTGATTCAAATGAAAGTCAAACACATTCAAACAAAGCTTTTTGAATCAAATTAAAGTCAAATGCATTCAAAGAAGCTATTTGAATCAAATGAAAGTCAAATGCATTCTACAAATCATATTGAATTAAATGAAAGCCAAATGCATTCTACAAATCATATTGAATCAAATGAAAGCCAAATGCATTCTACATAGCTAATTAAATCAAATGAAAGTCAAACACATTCAAACAAAGCTAATTGTGTCAAATGAAAATCAAACACATTCAAACAAAGCTTGTTGAATCATATTAAAAGTCAAATGCATTCAAAGAAGCTATTTGAATCAAATGAAAGTCAGATGCATTTTTCAAATCATAATGAATCAAATGAAAGTCAAATGCATTCTACAAGGCTAATTAAATCAAATGAAAGTCAAACACAATAAAACAAAGCTAATTGAATCAAATGAAAGTCAACCACATTCAAACAAAGCTTTTTTAATCAAAAGAAAGTCAAATGCTTTCAACAAAGCTCATTGAATCAAATGAAAGTCGAATGCATTCTATAAAGCTAATTAAATCAAATGAAAGTCAAACACATTCAAACAAAGCTAATTGATTCAAATGAAAGTCAAACTCATTCAAACAAAGTTTTTGAATCAAAATTAAAGTCATATGCATACAACAAAGCTAATAAAGTCAAATGAAAGTCAAATGCATTTTAAAAGCTAATTGAATTATATGAAAGTCAAACACATTCAAACAAAGCATTTTGAATCAAATGACAGTGAAATGCTTTCAACAAAGCTAATTGAATCAAATGAAAGTCAAACTCACTCAAACAAAGCTTTTTGAATCGTATGAAAGTAAAATGCATTAAACAAAGCTAAGTGAATAAAATGAAAGTCAAATGCATTCTAGAAAGCCAATTGAATCTAATAAAAGTCAAACACATTCAAACAAAGGTAATTGAATCAAATGAAAGTCAAACACATTCAAACAATGGTTTTTGAATCAAATGAAAGTCTAATGCATTCTATAAAGCTAATTGTATCAAATGAAAATCAAACACATTCAAACAAAGCTATTTAAATCAAATGAAAGTCAAAGGCATTCTACAAAGCATATTGAATCAAATGAAAGTCAAGCACAATCAAACAAAGCTAATTGAATCAAATGAATGTCTAATGCATTCTACAACGCCAGTTGAATCAAATGAAAGTCAAACACATTCAAACAAAGGTTTTTGAATCAAATCAAAGTAAAATGTGTTCAATAAAGCTAATTGTATCAAATGAAATTCAAATGCATTCTACAAAGCAAATTAAATCAAATGAAAGTAAAACACATTCAAACATAGCTCATTGATTCAAATAAAAGTCAAACATATTCAAACAAAGCTTTTTAAATCATATGAAAGTCAAATGCATTCCACAAAGCTAATTTAATCAAATGAAAGTCAAATGCATTTTACAAAGCTAATTGAATCAATTGAAAATGAAAAGCATTCAAACAAAGCTAATTGAATCAAATGAAACTCTAATGCATTCTACAAAGCTAATTGAATCAAATGAAAGTCAAACACATTCAAACAAAGCTTTTTGAATCAAATGAAAGTCAAATGCATTCAACAAAGCTAATTGAATCAAATGAAATTCAAACACATTCAAACAAAGGTAATTGAGTCAAATGAAAGTCAAACACATTCAAACAAAGCTTTTTGAATCAAATGAAAGTCAAATGCATTCAACAAAGCTAATTGAATCAAATGAAAGTCAAACACAATCAAACAAAGCTAATTGAATCAAATGAAAGTCTAATGCATTCTACAACGCCAATTGAATCAAATGAAAGTCAAACACATTCAAACAAAGCTTTTTGAATCAAATGAAAGTCAAATGCATTCATCAAAGCTAATTGAATCAAATGAGAGTCAAATGCATTCTACAAAAATAATTAAATCAAATGAAAGTAAAAAACATTCAAACATAGCTAATTGATTCAAATAAAAGTCAAACACATTCAAACAAAGGTTTTTGAATCATATGAAAGTCAAATGCATTCCAAAAACCTAATTTAATCAAATTAAAGTCAAATGCATTCTACAAAGCTAATTGAATCAATTGAAAGTGAAAAGCATTCAAACAAAGCTAATTAAATCAAATGAAAGTCAAATGCATTCTACAAAGCTAATTGAATCAAAGGAAAGACAAATACATTCAAACAAAACTTTATGAATCTAATGAAAGTCAAATGCATTCAACAAAGCTAATTTAATCAAATGAAAGTCAAACACAATCACACAACGCTATTTGAATCAAATGAAAGTCTAATGCATTCTACAAAGCTAATTGAATCAAAAGAAAGTCAAACACATTCAAACAAAGCTTTTTAAATAAAATAAAAGTCAAATGCATTCAACAAAGCTAATTGAATCAAATGAGAGTCAAATGCATTTTATAAAGCTAATTAAATCAAATGAAAGTCAAACACATTAAAACAAATCTTTTTGAATCAAATGAAAGTCAAATGCATTCAACAAAGCTAATTGAATCAAATGAAAGTCAAACACATTCAAACAAAGGTAATTGAACAAATGAAAGTCAAACACATTTAAACAAAGGTAATTGAATCAATTGAAAATCAAACACATTCAAACAAAGCTTTTTGAATCAATTGAAAGTCAAATGCATTCAACAAAGCTAATTGAATCAAATGAAAGTCAAACACAATCAAACAAAGCTAATTGAATCAAATGAAAGTCAAACACAATCAAATAAAGCTAATTGAATCAAATGAATGTCTAATGCATTCTACAACGCCAATTGAATCAAATGAAAGTCAAACACATTCAAACAAAGCTTTTTGAATCAAATGAAAGTCAAATGCATTCATCAAAGCTAATTGAATCAAATGAGAGTCAAATGCATTCTACAAAGATAATTAAATCAAATGAAAGTAAAACACATTCAAACATAGCTAATTGATTCAAATAAAAGTCAAACACATTCAAACAAAGGTTTTTGAATCATATGAAAGTCAAATGCATTCCAAAAACCTAATTTAATCAAATTAAAGTCAAATGCATTCTACAAAGCTAATTGAATTAATTGAAAGTGAAAAGCATTCAAACAAAGCTAATTGAATCAAATGAAAGTCTAATGCATTCTACAAAGCTAATTGAATCAAATGAAAGTCAAACACATTCAAACAAAACTTTATGAATCTAATGAAAGTCAAATGCATTCAACAAAGCTAATTTAATCAAATGAAAGTCAAACACAATCACACAACGCTATTTGAATCAAATGAAAGTCTAATGCATTCTACAAAGCCAATTGAATCAAAAGAAAGTCAAACACATTCAAACAAAGCTTTTTAAATCAAATAAAAGTCAAATGCATTCAACAAAGCTAATTGAATCAAATGAGAGTCAAATGCATTTTATAAAGCTAATTAAATCAAATGAAAGTCAAACACATTAAAACAAAGCTAATTGATTCAAATGAAAGTCAAACACATTCAAACAAAGCTTTTTGAATCAAATTAAAGTCAAATGCATTCAAAGAAGCTATTTAAATCAAATGAAAGTCAAATGCATTCTACAAATCATATTAAATCAAATGAAAGCCAAATGCATTCTACAAAGCTAATTATATCAAATGAAAGTCAAACACATTCTAACAAAGCTAATTGTGTCAAATGAAAATCAAACACATTCAAACAAAGCTTGTTGAATCATATTAAAAGTCAAATGCATTCAAAGAAGCTATTTGAATCAAATGAAAGTCAGATGCTTTTCAAATCATATTGAATCAAATGAAGGTCAAATGCATTCTACAAAGCTAATTAAATCAAATGAAAGTCAAACACAATAAAACAAAGCTAATTGAATCAAATGAAAGTCAACCACATTCAAACAAAGCTTTTTTAATCAAAAGAAAGTCAAATGCTTTCAACAAAGCTCATTGAATCAAATGAAAGTCAAATGCATTCTATAAAGCTAATTAAATCAAATGAAAGTCAAACACATTCAAACAAAGCTGATTGATTCAAATGAAAATCAAACTCATTCAAACAAAGTTTTTGAATCAAAATTAAAGTCATATGCATACAACAAAGCTAATAAAGTCAAATGAAAGTCAAATGCATTTTAAAAGCTAATTGAATCAAATGAAAGTCAAACACATTCAAACAAAGCATTTTGAATCAAATGAAAGTGCAATGCTTTCAACAAAGCTAATTGAATCAAATGAAAGTCAAACTCATTCAAACAAAGCTTTTTGCATCGTATGAAAGTAAAATGCATTTAACAAAGCTAAGTGAATCAAATGAAAGTCAAATGCATTCTACAAAGCCAATTGAATCTAATAAAAGTCAAACACATTCAAACAAAGTTAATTGAATCAAATGAAAGTCAAACACATTCAAACAATGGTTTTCGAATCAAATGAAAGTCTAATGCATTCTATAAAGCTAATTGTATCAAATGAAAATCAAACACATTCAAACAAAGCTATTTAAATCAAATGAAAGTCAAAGGCATTCTACAAAGCATATTGAATCAAATGAAAGTCAAGCACAATTAAACAAAGCTAATTGAATCAAATGAATGTCTAATGCATTCTACAACGCCAATTGAATCAAATAAAAGTCAAACACATTCAAACAAAGCTTTTTGAATCAAATCAAAGTAAAATGCTTTCAATAAAGCTAATTGTATCAAATGAAATTCAAATGCATTCTACAAAGCAAATTAAATCAAATGAAAGTAAAACACATTCAAACATAGCTCATTGATTCAAATAAAAGTCAAACATATTCAAACAAAGCTTTTTAAATCATATGAAAGTCAAATGCATTCCACAAAACTAATTTAATCAAATGAAAGTCAAATGCATTTTACAAAGCAAATTGAATCAATTGAAAATGAAAAGCATTCAAACAAAGCTAATTGAATCAAATGAAACTCTAATGCATTCTACAAAGCTAATTGAATCAAATGAAAGTCAAACACATTCAAACAAAGCTTTTTGAATCAAATGAAAGTCAAATGCATTCAACAAAGCTAATTGAATCAAATGAAATTCAAACACATTCAAACAAAGGTAATTGAGTCAAATGAAAGTCAAACACATTCAAACAAAGCTTTCCGAATCAAATGAAAGTCAAATGAATTCAACAAAGCTAATTGAATCAAACGAAAGTAAAACACAATCAAACAAAGCTAATTGAATCAAATGAAAGTCTAATGCATTCTACAACGCCAATTGAATCAAGTGAAAGTCAAACACATTCAAACAAAGCTTTTTGAATCAAATGAAAGTCAAATACATTCATCAAAGCTAATTGAATCAAATGAGAGTCAAATGCATTCTACAAAGATAATTAAATCAAATGAAAGTAAAAAACATTCAAACATAGCTAATTGATTCAAATAAAAGTCAAACACATTCAAACAAAGGTTTTTGAATCATATGAAAGTCAAATGCATTCCATAAACCTAATTTAATCAGATGAAAGTCAAATGCATTCTACAAAGCTAATTGAATCAATTGAAAGTGAAAAGCATTCAAACAAAGCTAATTAAATCAAATGAAAGTCTAATGCATTCTACAAAGCTAATTGAATCAAAGGAAAGACAAATACATTCAAACAAAACTTTATGAATCTAATGAAAGTCAAATGCATTCAACAAAGCTAATTTAATCAAATGAAAGTCAAACACAATCACACAACGCTATTTGAATCAAATGAAAGTCTAATGCATTCTACATAGCTAATTGAATCAAAAGAAAGTCAAACACATTCAAACAAAGCTTTTTAAATAAAAAAAAAAGTCAAATGCATTCAACAAAGCTAATTGAATCAAATGAGAGTCAAATGCATTTTATAAAGCTAATTAAATCAAAAGAAAGTCAAACACATTTAAACAAAGCTTTTTGAATCAAATGAAAGTCAAATGCATTCAACAAAGCTAATTGAATCAAATGAAAGTCAAACACATTCAAACAAAGGTAATTGAACAAATGAAAGTCAAACACATTCAAACAAAGGTAATTGAATCAATTGAAATTCAAACACATTCAAACAAAGCTTTTTGAATCAATTGAAAGTCAAATGCATTCAACAAAGCTAATTGAATCAAATGAAAGTCAAACACAATCAAACAAAGCTAATTGAATCAAATGAAAGTCAAACACAATCAAACGAAGCTAATTGAATCAAATGAATGTCTAATGCATTCTACAACGCCAATTGAATCAAATGAAAGTCAAACACATTCAAACAAAGCTTTTTGAATCAAATGAAAGTCAAATGCATTCATCAAAGCTAATTGAATCAAATGAGAGTCAAATGCATTCTACAAAGATAATTAAATCAAATGAAAGTAAAACACATTCAAACATAGCTAATTGATTCAAATAAAAGTCAAACACATTCAAACAAAGGTTTTTGAATCATATGAAAGTCAAATGCATTCCAAAAACCTAATTTAATCAAATTAAAGTCAAATGCATTCTACAAAGCTAATTGAATCAAATAAATGTCTAATGCATTCTACAACGCCAATTGAATCAAATGAAAGTCAAACACATTCAAACAAAGCTTTTTGAATCAAATCAAAGTAAAATGCGTTCTGTTTTGGGGTTTTCTGATGTCCTGCGGGAGAGTTACAATTCCGAGACTGGAACCGGACGCCTGTACCTGCAAAATAACGGAGACTCCTGTGAGCTCCGCCTCCAACGGTCAAGTTAGTACCTGATTAAGGAGTAATTAATGCGGAAATTAAAGTAATAAGGTCTCTCTAGGTGAGAATGTTTAATGTAGGTAATCTGCTTTGTTAGCGAGATCAGCCGGTTATTAGTGTGTTCCGTAATGTTTTTCGCGTGTTGTTTTTTTGTCTCCCCCCCCTTAATGAGGATTAAGGGAGGTATTTATAACCTTGGGAAACGTGCCCATCCTAGGTTTAGGTAAACCTAGGGCCGATTGGGCTTCCCTCGGAAGTTGGGCCTGGGTGACATAAGAGGTCCAAGGTGGACGAATAAGCGCGTGCCACGTGGCAAGCCCTGACAGTTCCAACTAGGGGACACTTGGCAGGTCCTGATTGGCCCACGTGGCGCATTCCGATTGGTAGGAGCAAAATCCCCTAATCATTTGCCCCTCACAGGTGGCACGTGATTGGTCACGTGTTACCTGTGACAGGTGTCGCACTGTAACGGGCGACGGCCTGCTACTGGTGTCAGTCGGCGAATGGACGAGAGATTTTCCCGCCCAAATTTTGAATTCTGGAAGTGACCCTTCGCCTTCTCACTTCGCCTATATAAGGGAGAGTTGCCTTGAGTCATTTTCACACTTTGAGAACTATTTGAGAACATTCGGACCCCTGAACTTGCTCTGACATTTTGGACTTTTTCTGCCTACCGCCTGTTCTGACAAGCCGACTTCACCGGATTTCCAGAACTTCATCAACCGTCACTCGTTCAGGTAACTCAGTTCTCTTACTCTTAATTTTCTTTTTATTTTCTGAAATGGCACCACGGAAGCACACGACACGACCTAGGTTAGTGATCAGCCGGTCACCGGGGACGGCTGAATCTAGGACTAGGAGTGCCGCCTGCCCTTTTCCGGACCCATCTTTGCCCTTTATACAAAGTCCGACTGTATCTGTGTCTATGCAGAGCAGGATGGCCAGAACAAAAAAGACAGCTAGGATCTCAAATTCAGACGGCTCCTCCCACAGGGTGCCGATTAGTGAAACATCTGACCAGGCGCCAGATGTTGAAGTGAGACAAGGCGGCCTGGATGCCGACAATTCTGTGGGGGAGTCATAGTGACCCCTTCCAATTTAACAGTTAACAAATCTGCTCCTTTTCAAAGAGAGGAGGCGGGCCCCTCTGGGAGAGGGGAGGAGTCGTCCTCTTCAGACTCGTCCGAGGACGATCCCTCGTCAAGCTCTTCTGGCCATGCTTCTTTGGGTACAGAAGAGAAAAACAGCCGCCTGCAAGAGGCGAGACTTTCTCACACAGTTGAGAAGGGGGACAATTGGGCGGAACCATCCGCCTCTTACCGAGAGCTAAATACCCCCTACTACTGCACGGTACCTCGGGGCCGAATCACAGCCATGCAAGAGAAAATGGAGAGCTTTATTGGAAACCACACCATGGGCCCCGACTTTCTAGTGTTTGTGCCGGATCCAGAAGACACAGTCGTCTGGCCGGCTGGTTCCAGTTATGATAGCGCCTGCTTTGGCTGCTACGAGGCGGCGATCAAGGCAGGGCTGCGCTTCCCATTACATCCGGCTGTTCAGCGGATTTTGGATGGGTATGAGTTGGGGTTATGGCAGTTAGCCCCAAACTCCTGGGTCAACGTACTCGGCTATGTGGCCGGGTGCGAACTGCACGGGGTGGAGCCGAGCTTCGAGGCTTTCACCCATATGAACTATCTCAGCCGGACCCCTAAGACAGGCGGTACCGGCTGGTATCAATTAACAAGCCACAGGGGCTACCTCATGACGAGAGGTAAAGCAAACAAGTGGAAGGACTGGCGGAGCACCTTCCTCATCATTGAGAGTTCAGACATTGAGCTGAACAAGCGCTTCAATAGGTGGAACAGGAATCCGCCCCTTCTTGCAGGCGGCCGTAGCATGCCGCCTGTTCCCCCCAAGGCTAAGAAAGAGATCCTTGACAAAGGACTCTTTAAATTAGAGTCGAGGGTCGACTCTACTTCAGGGGTACGAGAGCAAGTACCCCTGCACTGCGTCCCGAGCTTCAAGTGGCTCTATGACAAATACTTTTTGGCCGCCTGTGGCCTCAGCAGTCGGTGCTCAAGAGGTAGTCGGCCTGTCGAATACTCTGTTGTTTCATACATTTGTTGTTTATCTTTTATTAACTTTGCCGTTTGTTTTTGCAGTTGACGCCATGAGCAAAATCACCGCCTCCAAGACTGTGGCGGCCATGTTGCGGGCCTCTATTATGCAACAAGCTTCAACCGACTCCCCCAAAAAGGGGGCACCCTTGGTGAGCTCCGAACCTTTCTCCCTCTTTTTGGAGTGTTTATGCATATACTGACTTTTTTCTTCTGTTTTAGACGGGTGCTCCAAGAGCTTCATCTTCCCAACAGCCGGACCCCAAGGCCCGGAAGACGACTGTTGGGAGCTCTCCTGGTTCTGCCAGGAAACAGGTGGCGGCTGAGAAACAGCCGACCACTTCTTCTAAAACTCCAACTGGGCCGCCTAGAGGTATGAAGTTGTCCTTGTAAATTTTAGACTTGCTCCCTTTGTTACTAAGTCTAATCCGTTTGTTTATGCTTGATGCAGCCGGCCCCCAGGGGCCTGACTTGGTAGAGATGGCCAAGTCTATGATCAGGGCAGTTCCTCCGTCTGAAAGGGAGGCGGTCAGGGGTGTCGGCTCCCTTGACGGGATTGCAGGGGTCCTTGCTGAGGTATACTTAGCATATTTTTTAGTATTTGAATATTCTGGACGCCTGTTTTCTTTTTTGTTTGGAAACTGACGCCTGTTTTTTTACTTAGGCCCTGCTCCGAGTTAACGGCCTTCGCAAGCCGCTTGATCGGAAAAACAAAGAGGTAAAGGCTGCAAAAGCTATGGTCGCCTCTGACTGTGACAAGGCAATGTTTCAAATTGCCCAAAATGAAGTACTGACCATTGATATTCTTTATTATCAGGCGCAGGCTACCGCCGCTGTTCGGGCTCAGTTAGAGGCGGCCCAGAAGAAGAATGACGAGCTGGAGGCGACCATCACAAATCTCCAGGCCGAGCTGAAACCTCTTCGCCTAAAAATGTACTCTTACGAAGCCATGGAGAAATCCTTGGCCAGCGTAAAAGAACGCCTGGTGAGCCAAGAGAAGAGTCTTACCCAAGAGCTCTCGGAAAAGGCCGAGCAAGAGAAGAAAGAGCTCGTCCGGGAGATGATGGAAGACTCCGCTCAAATCCAGCGCATGACCTGGGGCCGCCTCTTCCCCAGTGCCGACTTTGCCTCTTGGGAAAGAACGTACCGCCAGTGTTCGGAAACATATAATCAAGAGATCCTGGCGGCTGCTGAAGAAGAGGCGTTGGGAGAAGCGTTGGAGGAGGAGGAGGAGCCGGTTGTGGCGCTTGTGCCACTTGGGGGTAAGGCATCAAAAAAGGATGCAGCTGAAGCCGAGTCCAGCAAGAAGAGTGCTGACCAGGCGGCAGCTGCTAATACTGAACTGCCCCCTTCTTAAGCTTAATGTATTCTTTCCACGGCCTGCGTGCCGTTTGCTTTGTATTTACCCGGCCAGGGGGCCGGGGCTTTGAATATTTTGCTGGTCTTTGATGACCGGCTTATTTTTAATGAATTTTTGTTTTGCTTCAAATTTGTCCAAGTATTCCATATCTAATATCCCATTGTTTACTAGACCGACTGTTGTACATGGCCGAACGTTGCAGACAGGTACGGATAGTTAGTACGCCGCCTATGCCCCTGGACGACTGGTTGTCTGTTTCCAGGATATACGATCAGTCGGCCATTTATCCAATCGGTATTCGAACTATTTTGTCTGGATCCTTTTTAGGCAGGCGGGCCTGTCTTTTTGTAATTTTAACCAAGTAGGAAAGTGGTCTGACCAAGTAAATAAAGTATTACCTAGTTGTCAAGGAATTGAGTAGTAGAGAAAACAAGCGGTGGGCACCGGTTGTTTCCCTTTATTGCCAATGTTGTTGGCTTTTAACTCATAATTTTTTAACCTAGCAAGAGTAGTGATTGAGGGCCTCTGCTTGTTAAAACAGGCGGATGACTCATACCTTTTAGGCTCCCTACTAAGTTTGAGTGACTATTAAGTTAACATAGGAGTTACTTAGTCTTCGTCACAATCTAGATTGAGTAGTAGAGGTACCAGGCGGCGGAGGCCGGCTAAACCCCTTGATTCGCCAATGTTTGTTGGTTATTAACTCAATAGGTTGTTAACCTAGCAGGAGTAGTGGTTGAGAGCCCCTGTTTGCTACAGGCGGACGACTGATACCTTTTAGGCTCCATACTAAGTTTGAGAGAGTGACTATGAGTTAACTTTGGAGTTACTCAGTCGCCGTCACTCCTGTTTGAGAAGTAGAGGTACCAGGCGGCGTAGGCCGGCTAGACCCCTTGATTCGCCAATGTTTGTTGGCTATTAACTCAATAGGTACCCCCTAAACTTATCCCCAGTAATACAGGCGGTCATCTGACTCAGATGTCAACTGCTACCACTGGTTTGGTTAGTGATAGAGTTATCCTTGTCTCAAAAACGGCTACGTGGTTGCCCTTGGGGACAGTCATATAGGTGCCGTGTAATTAGTTTATAGAACAATGTTCCACCCAAAAGGGAGCTGCTCTCTGCGACGAATTTCATCCGGAGGGATGCCGTCGGATGCCTGCTATGATGTTGGGACAGGTCGTATTAGTTTTGTAGATTTGATCAATTGGCTTGACGCCTGGTCTGATCATTCAGCCTGTGGCCTTGGTAAGTTCTTGGTGAACGTAGGTGCTAAATAAAAGGAGGGTAGCCGCCTGTTAGGCACAGGGTCGGCCAGGCCCTAATCTTTTTAGCTAAGTATTAGGGGGGTGGCTATGTGTTTGGAACCAGTCGGCCTATCTTCTTATGGAGAGTAGCCGACTATATTCCCAGGAGACATGCCCCTATTGTGAGTGAAATAATGGAGAGTAGCCGACTGTAAGGGTACAGACGGCATGCCCCTCTGAAGATAGAGTGTAAAACTCAATGGAGAGTAGCCGACTGTAAAGGTACAGATGGCATGCCCCTCGTAGTACAAAATTGAATAGTAAGTGCAAACTTTTATTAAGTAGCTCTTTACTTTACATCATTCAAAAGAAATATTTCTTAAGATTATCTACATTCCAAGTTCGAGGCAACGGTTGTCCGTCTGGTGTTTCCAGACGGTAGGTACCGTCCCTGACTTCCTCATAGATTCGGTAGGGTCCTTCCCAGTTGGGAGTTAGTTTTCCAGACTCATTAGCCCTACCAACTGCTTCCATTTTTCTAAGTACAAAGTCCCCTACTTTGAGTGGACGCCTGTGTACTTTTTTGTTGTATGATCTAGTCATTCTCAGGCGATAGATCTCATGGCGCAAGACAGCATTGCCCCTCTTTTCAGGAAGTGAGTCTAATGCCAGGCGCATGGCTTCCCAGTTTGCCTCTTCGTCATATAGCATCACTCGAAGAGTCGGCTCGTAGTGTTCTATTGGAAGAACAGCTTCCGCACCATAAGTTAGGAGAAATGGAGTTTCTCCAGTCGCCCCTTTTTCAGTCGTCATAATGGCCCAGAGAACATGTGGTAATTCATCCGCCCATAGGCCGCCTGCTCGTTCAATCTTTTTCTTGAGATCGTCTGAGATGATTTTATTAAAGGCTTCTACCTGGCCGTTTTCTTGTGGACGGCCGACAGATGCAAAGTAGTTTGCAATTCCTTGGTCACCCAACCAGCTTTTGAGAACAGGCGTCTCAAATTGGGGACCATTATCAAAAACCATAGACATGGGAACCCCGAACCGAGTGATGACATTTTTCCAAATGAATGAAATTACATCTTTCGTCTTGATTCCCTTTACCGCCTCCGCCTCTACCCATTTAGTGAAGTAGTCAACGGCAACAAGTATGTACCTTATGCCGCCTGTAGCAGGCGTATATGGACCCAGAATGTCCATGCCCCACTTAGCAAACGGTAGTGGGCTGTGAATGGTAGTGAGGTCAGTTGCCGGACGGTGAATTAGTTTGCCAAACCTTTGGCACTTGTCACATTTTTTCACCATCTCCATTGCATCTGCTTCCAAAGTAGGCCAAAAGTAGCCCTGCCGCCTTGCCCTTTGAGCAAGCGTCCTACCGCCTATATGAGAAGCACAGTAACCAGAGTGAAGATCGTCTAGTATCTCTCGTCCTTTTTCTGGAGTAACACACTTTAAGAAGGGTTGAAGGTACCCCCTCTTGTGAAGTTCTCCCTTTATCATTTCAAAACAGGAGGCTCGTTTTTTCAGTGCTGCCGCCTGTTGAGGATCATCCGGCAGTGTACCGTTTGTCAGATATGTCCTGATTGAATCCATCCAGGTTGAGCTTCTGTCTAGGATTCCAATAGGGTTTTCCTCGATGCTTCTCTTCTCCATTACTTCCCAAAAAACAGTTCGAGGAGTATCAAAGGAGGCGGATGATGCTAATTTTGACAGCGCATCCGCCTGGTTGTTTTCTGATCTCGGCACTTGGATCAGATGGAAATCCTCAAGGGAGCCGACTGCTTGTCGGACCGCTTGTAAATACTTGATCATGGCCGGATGGGTTGCTTCGTATTCGCCATTGTACTGACTCACTATCAATTGTGAATCAGAACAGGCGTCTATTTTTCTTGCCCCTGCCGCCTTGCACATGCGGATCCCGGCTAGTAAAGCTTCATATTCTGCCTCATTGTTTGAAGCCTGAAAACTGAAGCGTAGAGCATACTCGAACCTGTCGCCCTCTGGCGACTGACATATGACGCCTGCTCCACAACCATTTGAAGTAGAGCTTCCGTCCAGATATACCTTCCATACTTGGTCTGGAACTTGAGAGTCAGGAGGACGAGTCATCTCTACAATAAAGTCAGCAAAGGCTTGCCCCTTCACTGCTTTTCTAGGCTCGAAAGTAACTTCGAGGCTCTGTATTTCTATGGCCCATTTGATCATTCGGCCTGACGACTCCATGATGGTCAGCGGGCGCTTGATAGGTTGGTCTGTATACACGACGACTGTATTTGCCAAAAAGTAGGGCTTCAATTTTTTAACAGCCATGAAGAGTGCAAGACCAAATTTCTCCACTAGGGGATACCTCAACTCGGCATTTTTCAGTACGTGACTGACAAAGTAGACCGGGAGCTGACAGCCGTCCCTTTCAGCAAGGAGAACAGCGCTTAACGCATGATCAGAGACGGCCAGGTACATGTAGAGAACCTCTTTGGGCAAAGGGCTGACCAGCCTCGGCAAGGAATGCAAGTGAACTTTTAATTTCTGGAAGGCGGCCTCAGCATCCGGCCCCCATTCAAACCTTGCCTTTTTCTTAATTGCCTGGAAAAAGTATAGGCATTTGTCGCCTGATCGGCTTAGAAATCTTCCCAAGGCCGCCAAACAACCTGTTAACTTCTGAACCTCTCGGATGGTACGAGGCGACTGCATGTCAATGACCGCCTGCACCTTCTCAGGGTTCGCTTCCATTCCTCTCTGATTGATAAGGAATCCGAGAAATTTCCCAGACTCAACTCCAAATACACATTTCTTGGGATTGAGCATGACATGGTGCCGCCTGAGTGTGGCGAAAGTTTCTCGGAGGTCCGACAGATGATCTTTCTGAAGTTTAGTCTTGACAATCATATCATCAATATATGCCTCGACGTTTCTCCCAATCTGATCAAAGAACACAGTGTTTATCATTCGTTGGAAGGTAGCCGGGGCATTCTTAAGACCAAAAGGCATGACCGTGTAACAATATAACCCCTGATCAGTGACGAAGGCCGTCTTCTCCCGATCTTTCTTCCACAAGGGAATTTAATGGAAACCAGAATAGGCGTCCATAAAGCTCATCAAAGCATGGCCGGCTGTTGAGTCGACCAGGTTATCAATTTTAGGTAGAGGATAACTTTCTTTAGGGCACGCCTTGTTTAAGTCTGTGTAGTCTACACACATTCGCCAGGTGTCATTCGGCTTTTTAACAAGCACCACATTTGCAACCCAGTCTGGGAAGTAACATTGCCGAATGAACCCTGCATCAAGTAATTTTTTAACTTCGGCGGCTGCCGCCTGACTTCTTTCTTCGCCATGGTTCCGCTTATTTTGCCGTACCGGCTTCTTTTTCGGATCCACGGCGAGTTTATGTACCGCCAGATCAGGACTAATGCCTGGCATTTCATGGACTTCAAATGCAAAGATGTCCTTGTATTCTTTCAATAGGTTGTGAAAGTCGTCACCAAGGTTTCTCAGAGCAGTCGTCCCAACTTTGACTGTTCGGTCAGGACGTGAGTCGTCTAAGATCAGGTCCGCATGCTCACCAGCCGGCTGAGGGCGGAACTCATCCGGCCGCTCCTCTGCCAATGATTGCTATTTTCTTGCTTTTCTTGCGGACTCTGTCTGGGACGCCTTTCTCTTTTTGCCGCCTGCTTCTTGAACAGGCGCACTCTCCTTGACATTGTCAAGGTCTGTTTTTTCACCACTTGACCCAGTGGCCATAACAGTGGGCTTGACATCCGAGAGATAGCACTCTCGGGCCATCCTCTGATCTCCCCTTAGGGAGCCGACTGTTCCATTATCCCTCTCAAACTTGAGCAACATAAGAGACGGGATTATAACAGCCTTGGAATTATTCAGGGTTGGTCGACCCAGAATCATGTTGTAGGCCGAGAGTTCCTCTACTACTAGGAACCGGACTACCATGTGTCGTCCTTCCCCTTTTTTGCCCAGGAGAATGGGTAAATCTACTCGTCCCAGTGGGTGGACGACTCCTCCTCCAAACCCTATTAAAGGGTGGGAGGCCGGATGTATGCAGTCAGTCTGATATTTTAGTTTCGACAGACATTTGCTGCTGATGAGATCTGAGGAGCTCCCGGTATCTATGAGGATTCGGCCAACTCTCTGGTTGGCCACTTTACATTCAATAACGAGAGGATCGTCATGCGGCCCCCTTACCCCTCCTAGATCCTCTTTAGTGATGACAATCTCAGGAAATGTATATTTGGACGGCCGTTCTTGGTGAACGGAATTTACATCTAACCGCCTTATATTATCTTTGTTGCCCCTAATAGTGGGCCCGCCTCCTGAGAAGCCGCCTGCAATGGTGTAGACGACTGCATCATCTGTATCGGAGCTGTCGGCCTGTTGATTCTTTTTGGCCGACAGCTTTTTTGAGGAAGTGTTCCCCGTAGATTTCTTGACATAAGTGTCAAGATCACCTTGCTCAGCCAGGTGGTCTAGGTACCGCATAAGACTGATGCAGTCATTGGTGTGATGACCAACGTCATCATGATAAGCACATATTTTATCTTGGTTCCGGTTGTTTGCAGAACCCTTCATGGGGACCGGCTTCTCAATTGAGATCCGTCCCTTGATTTCTTTTAGGATAAACTGGTTATCCTTGTTAAACACATACTTTGGGGAGTATGGTTTGAATTCTTTTTTCTTTTTCTGGGCCGGCTGTTTAGAGGAATCAGCCGCCCAGACCTCTTTTCTTTTCTCATCTTTGTTTGACGACTGTTTCTGTCGTCCTTCTCTTTTGTCGAACCTTTTCCCGTCGGACTGTTTTATCGTACACAGATTAGTCGCCTGTATATAGGCTTCTGCTTCAATCAAGGCCTCTTGAAGAGTCGCCACCCTTTTTCGAACCAAATCAAATTTGAAGGTAGACCCATCTTTGAGACCTCTAAAAAAGTCGGTATAAGCTACCTCATCCGGTAACCCTTGAATCTGTATTCTTATCAGGTTAAACCGCCTGATGTAAGAACGAAGCCCCTCCTTCTCGCCCTGCTGAATTGTTCCCAAATCAAGGGTCGTTTTCTTCGCAGGGATGTTCATGGCGAAGTTGGAGGCAAATAAGTAAGCAAGCGTCCTGAAGCTATTTACACAACAAGTCGGCAGGTTGCCGAACCATTGCTGTGCGATTCCTTTGAGAGTCGCTGGGAAACACTTGCACCAAGTGGGATCATCCAACCCTTGAAGGTACATCAGGTTGGTGAATGCCATCAGATGGTCTTCTGGGTTAGTAGTGCCGTCATAGGCGCCTACTAGTACATTTTTCACTTTGGCCGGCTGAGCGGCTTCAGTAATTTCCTTGGAGAAGGCCGACGGCTGTTCACCAAGTCTAAGCAACCGTAGCTGCCAGTCCATAGGTTGGACGTTTTTTGCTGTAGGTCCACCAAATGGAGGTGGCTGCATCAAATACTGTTGTTGCGGCACAAATGGTAAGTTTGGTACCGCCTGGGCACTATGAAAGCCAGACTGACGGGAGGTGCCGCCTGACTGACTCTCATGGTACGACTAAGTATGCCTCATCGAGGCATTTCGCAAACTGTCTTGAAAGTTTGAAGTAGAAGCCGACTCTGACAATCGGTCACTCTTCTTCTACTCTAGCAGTAGCCGAGCATCTGTGAATGTTTGCTTTGACCCGTCCGCCTGAATATGACGAACCGGTTTCCTATTTCCTGTAGGATAACGGAATTTTGTGAAATCAAGGGCAGGTGGCTCCCGCTTCCTAGATTTAGGATGAGGAGTCGCCTCTCGCCCTTGAACTGGCTTCCTCTTCAGTGAAGTGGAGGGTTTCTTGGCCGACTGCTCCTTGAGTGAAGCAGGCGGCTTCTTGTTGATCAACTCTTGAATCTCTCCCTTGAAGTCCCTCATGAAGGTCATGAGTTCGTTCCTTGTGATGGGAGTAGACCCATCAGTCGGCTGTTGCCGAACAGGCGGTGCGCCTGCTGGCTCGCTTCCTGTTTGAAGATGCTCCCGTTCCCTCCTTTCGGTATGACGGGTACGTCGGGCCCTTAGGGTCCCGTCTGAAGCTGTATGAGTTTCAACTTCAAATTCACTTTCGGTGTCATGGTCCGACTGAACTTGAGGGTCGTCTACGGGACGCCTCTCTTCAGGAGTCGGTACAGACTTGGATGCCATCTCTGAAGTACTCTCCCCACAGACGGCGCCAAATGTTTCGGGATTTTCTGATGTCCTGCGGGAGAGTTACAATTCCGAGACTGGAACCGGACGCCTGTACCTGCAAAATAACGGAGACTCCTGTGAGCTCCGCCTCCAACGGTCAAGTTAGTACCTGATTAAGGAGTAATTAATGCGGAAATTAAAGTAATAAGGTCTCTCTAGGTGAGAATGTTTAATGTAGGTAATCTGCTTTGTTAGCGAGATCAGCCGGTTATTAGTGTGTTCCGTAATGTTTTTCGCGTGTTGTTTTTTTGTCCCCCCCCCCTTAATGAGGATTAAGGGAGGTATTTATAACCTTGGGAAACGTGCCCATCCTAGGTTTAGGTAAACCTAGGGCCGATTGGGCTTCCCTCGGAAGTTGGGCCTGGGTGGCCGGTTTCTCCATTAGGCATGGAGTATGCCACATGTCGTGACATAACAGGTCCAAGGTGGACGAATAAGCGCGTGCCACGTGGCAAACCCTGACAGTTCCAACTAGGGGACACTTGGCAGGTCCTGATTGGCCCACGTGGCGCATTCCGATTGGTAGGAGCAAAATCCCCTAATCACGTTCAATAAAGCTAATTGTATCAAATGAAATTCAAATGCATTCTACAAAGCAAATTAAATCAAATGAAAATAAAACACATTCAAACATAGCTCATTGATTCAAATAAAAGTCAAACATATTCAAACAAAGCTTTTTAAATCATATGAAAGTCAAATGCATTCCACAAAGCTAATTTAATCAAATGAAAGTCAAATGCATTTTACAAAGCTAATTGAATCAATTGAAAATGAAAAGCATTCAAACAAAGCTAATTGAATCAAATGAAACTCTAATGCATTCTACAATGCTAATTGAATCAAATGAAAGTCAAACACATTCAAACAAAGCTTTTTGAATCAAATGAAAGTCAAATGCATTCAACAAAGCTAATTGAAACAAATGAAAGTCAAACACATTCAAACAAAGGTAATTGAATCAAATGAAAGTCAAACACATTCAAACAAAGCTTTTTTAATCAAATGAAAGTCAAATGCATTCAACAAAGCTAATTGAATCAAATGAAAGTCAAACACAATCAAACAAAGCTAATTGAATCAAATGAAAGTCTAATGCATTCTTCAACGCCAATTGAATCAAATGAAAGTCAAACACAATCAAACAAAGCTTTTTGAATCAAATGAAAGTCAAATGCATTCATCAAAGCTAATTGAATCAAATGAGAGTCAAATGCATTCTACAAAGATAATTAAATCAAATGAAAGTAAAAAACATTCAAACATAGCTAATTGATTCAAATAAAAGTCAAACACATTCAAACAAAGGTTTTTGAATCATATGAAAGTCAAATGCATTCCAAAAACCTAATTTAATCAAATGAAAGTCAAATGCATTCTACAAAGCTAATTGAATCAATTGAAAGTGAAAAGCATTCAAACAAAGCTAATTAAATCAAATGAAAGTCTAATGCATTCTACAAAGCTAATTGAATCAAAGGAAAGTCAAACACATTCAAACAAAACTTTATGAATCTAATGAAAGTCAAATGCATTCAACAAAGCTAATTTAATCAAATGAAAGTCAAACACAATCACACAACGCTATTTGAATCAAATGAAAGTCTAATGCATTCTACAAAGCTAATTGAATCAAAAGAAAGTCAAACACATTCAAACAAAGCTTTTTAAATAAAATAAAAGTCAAATGCATTCAACAAAGCTAATTGAATCAAACGAGAGTCAAATGCATTTTATAAAGCTAATTAAATCAAATGAAAGTCAAACACATTAAAACATAGCTAATTGATTCAAATGAAAGTCAAACACATTCAAACAAAGCTTTTTGAATCAAATTAAAGTCAAATGCATTCAAAGAAGCTATTTGAATCAAATGAAAGTCAAATGCATTCTACAAATCATATTGAATCAAATGAAAGCCAAATGCATTCTACAAAGCTAATTAAATCAAATGAAAGTCAAACACATTCAAACAAAGCTAATTGTGTCAAATGAAAATCAAACACATTCAAACAAAGCTTGTTGAATCATATTAAAAGTCAAATGCATTCAAAGAAGCTATTTGAATCAAATGAAAGTCAGATGCATTTTTCAAATCATATTGAATCAAATGAAAGTCAAATGCATTCTACAAAGCTAATTAAATCAAATGAAAGTCAAACACAATAAAACAAAGCTAATTAAATCAAATGAAAGTCAACCACATTCAAACAAAGCTTTTTTAATCAAAAGAAAGTCAAATGCTTTCAACAAAGCTCATTGAATCAAATGAAAGTCAAATGCATTCTATAAAGCTAATTAAATCAAATGAAAGTCAAACACATTCAAACAAAGCTGATTGATTCAAATGAAAATTAAAGTCATATGCATACAACAAAGCTAATAAAGTCAAATGAAAGTCAAATGCATTTTAAAAGCTAATTGAATCAAATGAAAGTCAAACACATTCAAACAAAGCATTTTGAATCAAATGAAAGTGAAATGCTTTCAACAAAGCTAATTGAATCAAATGAAAGTCAAACTCATTCAAACAAAGCTTTTTGCATCGTATGAAAGTAAAATGCATTTAACAAAGCTAAGTGAATCAAATGAAAGTCAAATGCATTCTACAAAGCCAATTGAATCTAATAAAAGTCAAACACATTCAAACAAAGTTAATTGAATCAAATGAAAGTCAAACACATTCAAACAATGGTTTTTGAATCAAATGAAAGTCTAATGCATTCTATAAAGCTAATTGTATCAAACGAAAATCAAACACATTCAAACAAAGCTATTTAAATCAAATGAAAGTCAAAGGCATTCTACAAAGCATAATGAATCAAATGAAAGTCAAGCACTATCAAACAAAGCTAATTGAATCAAATGAATGTCTAATGCGTTCTACAACGCCAATTGAATCAAATGAAAGTCAAACACATTCAAACAAAGCTTTTTGAATCAAATCAAAGTAAAATGCATTCAATAAAGCTAATTGTATCAAATGAAATTCAAATGCATTCTACAAAGCAAATTAAATCAAATGAAAGTAAAACACATTCAAACATAGCTCATTGATTCAAATAAAAGTCAAACATATTCAAACAAAGCTTTTTAAATCATATGAAAGTCAAATGCATTCCACAAAGCTAATTTAATCAAATGAAAGTCAAATGCATTTTACAAAGCTAATTGAATCAATTGAAAATGAAAAGCATTCAAACAAAGCTAATTGAATCAAATGAAACTCTAATGCATTTTAAAAGCTAATTGAATCAAATGAAAGTCAAACACATTCAAACAAAGCTTTTTGAATCAAATGAAAGTCAAATGCATTCAACAAAGCTAATTGAATCAAATGAAAGTCAAACACATTCAAACAAAGGTAATTGAATCAAATGAAAGTCAAACACATTCAAACAAAGCTTTTTTAATCAAATGAAAGTCAAATGCATTCAACAAAGCTAATTGAATCAAATGAAAATCAAACACAATCAAACAAAGCTAATTGAATCAAATGAAAGTATAATGCATTCTACAACGCCAATTGAATCAAATGAAAGTCAAACACATTCAAACAAAGCTTTTTGAATCAAATGAAAGTCAAATGCATTCATCAAAGCTAATTGAATCAAATGAGAGTCAAATGCATTCTACAAAGATAATTAAATCAAATGAAAGTAAAAAACATTCAAACATAGCTAATTGATTCAAATAAAAGTCAAACACATTCAAACAAAGGTTTTTGAATCATATGAAAGTCAAATGCATTCCAAAAACCTAATTTAATCAAATGAAAGTCAAATGCATTCTACAAAGCTAATTGAATCAATTGAAAGTGAAAAGCATTCAAACAAAGCTAATTAAATCAAATGAAAGTCTAATGCATTCTACAAAGCTAATTGAATCAAAGGAAAGTCAAACACATTCAAACAAAACTTTATGAATCTAATGAAAGTCAAATGCATTCAACAAAGCTAATTTAATCAAATGAAAGTCTAATGCATTCTACAATGCCAATTGAATCAAATGAAAGTCAAACACATTCAAACAAAGCTTTTTGAATCAAATCAAAGTAAAATGCATTCATTAAAGCTAATTGTATCAAATGAAATTCAAATGCATTCTACAAAGCAAATTAAATCAAATAAAAGTAAAACACATTCAAACATAGCTAATTGATTCAAATAAAAGTCAAACATATTCAAACAAAGCTTTTTAAATCATATGAAAGTCAAATGCATTCCACAAAGCTAATTTAATCAAATGAAAGTCAAATGCATTTTACAAAGCTAATTCAATCAATTGAAAATGAAAAGCATTCAAACAAAGCTAATTGAATCAAATGAAACTGTAATGCATTCTACAAATCTAATTGAATCAAATGATAGTCAAACACATTCAAACAAAGCTTTTTGAATCAAATGAAAGTCAAATGCATTCAACAAAGCTAATTGAATCAAATGAAAGTCAAACACATTCAAACAAAGGTAATTGAATCAAATGAAAGTCAAACAAATTCAAACAAAGGTAATTGAATCAAATGAAATTTAAACACATTCAAACAAAGCTTTTTGAATCAATTGAAAGTCAAACACAATCAAACAAAGCTAATTGAATCAAATGAAAGTCAAACACAATCAAACAAAGCTAATTGAATCAAATGAAAGTCTAATGCATTCTACAACGCCAATTGAATCAAATGAAAGTCAAACACATTCAAACAAAGCTTTTTGAATCAAATGAAAGTCAAATGCATTCATCAAAGCTAATTGAATCAAATGAGAGTCAAATGCATTCTACAAAGATAATTAAATCAAATGAAAGTAAAACACATTCAAACATAGCTAATTGATTCAAATAAAAGTCAAAAATATTCAAACAAAGGTTTTTGAATCATATGAAAGTCAAATGTATTCCAAAAACCTAATTTAATCAAATTAAAGTCAAATGCATTCTACAAAGCTAATTGAATTAATTGAAAGTGAAAAGCATTCAAACAAAGCTAATTGAATCAAATGAAAGTCTAATGCATTCTACAAAGCTAATTGACTCAAATGAAAGTCAAACACATTCAAACAAAACTTTATGAATCTAATGAAAGTCATATGCATTCAACAAAGCTAATTTAATCAAATGAAAGTCAAACACAATCACACAACGCTATTTGAATCAAATGAAAGTCTAATGCATTCTACAAAGCTAATTGAATTAAAAGAAAGTCAAACACATTCAAACAAAGCTTTTTAAATCAAATAAAAGTCAAATGCATTCAACAAAGCTAATTGAATCAAATGAGAGTCAAATGCATTTTATAAAGCTAATTAAATCAAATGAAAGTCAAACACATTAAAACAAAGCTAAGTGATTCAAATGAAAGCCAAACACATTCAAACAAAGCTTTTTGAATCAAATTAAAGTCAAATGCATTCAAAGAAGCTATTTAAATCAAATGAAAGTCAAATGCATTCTACAAATGATATTGAATCAAATGAAAGCCAAATACATTATACAAAGCTAATTAAATCAAATGAAAGTCAAACACATTCAAACAAAGCTAACTGTGTCAAATGAAAATCAAACACATTCAAACAAAGCTTGTTGAATCATATTAAAAGTCAAATGCATTCAAAGAAGCTATTTGAATCAAAGGAAAGTCAGATGCATTTTTCAAATCATATTGAATCAAATGAAAGTCAAATGCATTCTACAAAGCTAATTAAATCAAATGAAAGTCAAACACAATAAAACAAAGCTAATTGAATCAAATGAAAGTCAACCACATTCAAACAAAGCTTTTTTAATCAAAAGAAAGTCAAATGCTTTCAACAAAGGTCATTGAATCAAATGAAAGTCAAATGCATTCTATAAAGCTAATTAAATCAAATGAAAGTCAAACACATTCAAACAAAGCTAATTGATTCAAATGAAAGTCAAACTCATTCAAACAAAGTTTTTGAATCAAAATTAAAGTCATATGCATACAACAAAGCTAATAAAGTCAAATGAAAGTCAAATGCATTTTAAAAGCTAATTGAATCATATGAAAGTCAAACACATTCAAACAAAGCATTTTGAATCGTATGAAAGTAAAATGCATTTAACAAAGCTAAGTGAATCAAATGAAAGTCAAATGCATTCTACAAAGCCAATTGAATATAATAAAAGTCAAACACATTCAAACAAAGGTAATTGAATAAAATGAAAGTCAAACACATTCAAACAATGGTTTTTGAATCAAATGAAAGTCTAATGCATTCTATAAAGCTAATTGTATCAAATGAAAATCAAACACATTCAAACAAAGCTATTTAAATCAAATGAAAGTCAAAGGCATTCTACAAAGCATATTGAATCAAATGAAAGTCAAGCACAATCAAACAAAGCTAATTGAATCAAATGAATGTCTAATGCATTCTACAACGCCAATTGAATCAAATGAAAGTCAAACACATTCAAACAAAGCTTTTTGAATCAAATCAAAGTAAAATGCATTCAATAAAGCTAATTGTATCAAATGAAATTCAAATGCATTCTACAAAGCAAATTAAATCAAATGAAAGTAAAACACATTCAAACATAGCTAATTGATTCAAATAAAAGTCAAACATATTCAAACAAAGCTTTTTAAATCATATGAAAGTCAAATGCATTCCACAAAGCTAATTTAATCAAATGAAAGTCAAATGCATTTTACAAAGCTAATTGAATCAATTGAAAATGAAAAGCATTCAAACAAAGCTAATTGAATCAAATGAAACTCTAACGCATTCTACAAAGCTAATTGAATCAAATGAAAGTCAAACACATTCAAACAAAGCTTTTCGAATCAAATGAAAGTCAAATGCATTCAACAAAGCTAATTGAATCAAATGAAAGTCAAACACATTCAAACAAAGGTAATTGAATCAAATGAAAGTCAAACACATTCAAACAAAGCTTTTTGAATCAAATGAAAGTCAAATGCATTCAACAAAGCTAATTGAATCAAATGAAAGTTAAACACAATCAAACAAAGCTAATTGAATCAAATGAAAGTCTAATGCATTCTACAACGCCAATTGAATCAAATGAAAGTCATACACATTCAAACAAAGCTTTTTGAATCAAATGAAAGTCAAATGCATTCATCAAAGCTAATTGAATCAAATGAGAGTCAAATGCATTCTAGAAAGATAATTAAATCAAATGAAAGTAAAACACATTTTAACATAGGAAATTGATTCAAATAAAAGTCAAACACATTCAAACAAAGGTTTTTGAATCATATGAAAGTCAAATGCATTCCAAAAACCTAATTTAATCAAATGAAAGTCAAATGCATTCTACAAAGCTAATTGAATCAATTGAAAGTGAAAAGCATTCAAACAAAGCTAATTAAATCAAATGAAAGTCTAATGCATTCTACAAAGCTAATTGAATCAAAGGAAAGTCAAACACATTCAAACAAAACTTTATGAATCTAATGAAAGTCAAATGCATTCAACAAAGCTAATTTAACCAAATGAAAGTCAAACACAATCACACAACATTATTTGAATCAAATGCAAGTCTAATGCATTCTACAATGCTAATTGAATCAAAAGAAAGTCAAACACATTCAAACAAAGCTTTTTAAATCAAATAAAAGTCAAATGCATTCAACAAAAGCTAATTGAATCAAATGAGAGTCAAATGCATTTTATAAAGCTAATTAAATCAAATGAAAGTCAAACACATTCAAACAAAGCTAATTGATTCAAATGAAAGTCAAACACATTCAAACAAAGCTTTTTGAATCAAATTAAAGTCAAATGCATTCAAAGAAGCTATTTGAATCAAATGAAAGTCAAATGCATTCTACAAATCATAATGAATCAAATGAAAGCCAACTGCATTCTACAAAGCTAATTAAATCAAATGAAAGTCAAACACATTCAAACAAAGCTAATTGATTCAAATAAAAGCCAAACTCGTTTAAACAAATTTTTGATTCAAAATTAAAGTCATATGCATTCTACAAAGCTAATAAAGTCAAATGAAAGTCAAATGCATTCTAAAAAGCTAATTGAATCAAATGAAAGTCAAACACATTCAAACAAAGCTTTTTGAATTATATTAAAAGTCAAATGCATTCAAAGAAGCTATTTGAATCAAATGAAAGTCAGATGCATTTTTCAAATCATATTAAATCAAATGAAAATCAAATGCATTCTACAAAGCTAATTAAATCAAATGAAAGTCAAACACAATAAAACAAAGCTAATTGAATCAAATGAAAGTCAACCACATTCAAACAAAGCTTTTTTAATCAAAAGAAAGTCAAATGCTTTCAACAAAGCTCATTGAATCAAATGAAAGTCAAATGCATTCTATAAAGCTAATTAAATCAAATGAAAGTCAAACACATTCAAACAAAGCTAATTGATTCAAATGAAAGTCAAACTCATTCAAACGAAGTTTTTGAATCAAAATTAAAGTCATATGCATACAACAAAGCTAATAAAGTCAAATGAAAGTCAAATGCATTTTAAAAGCTAATTGAATCAAATGAAGGTTAAACACATTCAAACAAAGCATTTTGAATCAAATGAAAGTGAAATGCTTTCAACAAAGCTAATTGAATCAAATGAAAGTCAAACTCATTCAAACAAAGCTTTTTGAATCGTGTGAAAGTAAAATGCATTTAACAAAGCTAAGTGAATCAAATGAAAGTCAAATGCATTCTACAAAGCTAATTGAATCTAATAAAAGTCAAACACATTCAAACAAAGGTAATTGAATCAAATGAAAGTCAAACACATTCAAACAATGGTTTTAGAATCAAATGAAAGTCAAATGCATTCTATAAAGCTAATTGTATCAAATGAAAATCAAACACATTCAAAAAAGCTATTTAAATCAAATGAAAGTCAAATGCATTCTACAAAGCATATTGAATCAAATGAAAGTCAAGCACAATCAAACAAAGCTAATTGAATCAAATGAATGTCTAATGCATTCTACAACGCCAATTGAATCAAATGAAAGTCAAACACATTCAAACAAAGCTTTTAGAATCAAATCAAAGTAAAATGCATTCATTAAAGCTAATTGTATCAAATGAAATTCAAATGCATTCTACAAAGCAAATTAAATCAAATGAAAGTAAAACACATTCAAACATAGCTAATTGATACAAATAAAAGTCAAACATATTCAAACAAAGCTTTTTAAATCATATGAAAGTCAAATGCATTCCACAAAGCTAATTTAATCAAATGAAAGTCAAATGCATTTTACAAAGCTAATTGAATCAATTGAAAATGAAAAGCATTCAAACAAAGCTAATTGAATCAAATGAAACTCTAATGCATTCTACAATGCTAATTGAATCAAATGAAAGTCAAACACATTCAAACAAAGCTTTTTGAATCAAATGAAAGTCAAATGCATTCAACAAAGCTAATTGAAACAAATGAAAGTCAAACACATTCAAACAAAGGTAATTGAATCAAATGAAAGTCAAACACATTCAAACAAAGCTTTTTGAATCAAATGAAAGTCAAATGCATTCAACAAAGCTAATTGAATCAAATGAAAGTCAAACACAATCAAACAAAGCTAATTGAATCAAATGAAAGTCTAATGCATTCTACAACGCCAATTGTGATGTGGATTTAAACCCTTAACTTAATAAAGAATCTAAAATCACACAAGTGACACAAGCCCTTCGAATTTCGTTAGAAAATCGAACAACTTAAAGATAACAAACCGGATATGACTTTGAAAACGACCACTCCTGGAACGAATTCAACGCCTCTCAAATTACCTAGACCACTCCTGGAACTAAGTAATTTGAAGAACAAAACTTATACTACTCCTAGAACTAAGAATTGAACGTTCTAATTATCAAAACAACTCCTTGAATTGAAAACTAGCAAAAGAATTTGTAAGCAATTAAGCAAAACAAACAATAAACTTGTATTGAATTTTCTGGTTTTTGTTGTTGTGTACAAAGCCACGAAAAATCCCTTATTTATAGACTAAAACTAACTATTCCTAAGTCTATTCAAACTAGAAAAAACCCTAGCCTTGATCCCAAAGTATCCTAGATAGAATAGGAAAACCAATTGTAATGGAACTAGGAAACTAGTAATAAGACTAGTTCTAATTAACCTAAAACTTCTTAAAACAATTCCTAATTGACTTAGAAATTATTTTAAAATAAAATAACAGAAATTAAGAAGATTCCTAATTGCTTAAACCAAGAAAAACCCTTTCAAGTGAAAGGTAAAAACTTGCAAGCAAAAACTCTAGAAAAAACTAAGTAAAGAAAATCATGCTTTTCGTTCTGTCGCCGAAACTCTTTGCACGCGCCACCAAGGTGGTGCACGCGCCTGACCAATGTCAAGATGGGTCCAAGGCGGAGCTAGGGAGTAGGCGCGTGGGCCTGGAGTTGGTGCGTGACAGCATGTGTGCTCGTCGGAAGTGAACTTCACAATTTCTTCTTCTTTGTAATTCGTGCTTGTTTCTTTCCAATTTAAGCTATTGGATCTTTCCTTGTTTATTATCTTGTTTATTTTCTTGTTTGGGAAGCCTGTTTCGGGGTTTTCTGATGTCCTGCGGGAGAGTTACAATTCCGAGACTGGAACCGACGCCTGTACCTGCAAAACAAACGGATGCTCCGGATGATTGGAGATCCGCCTCCGACGGTCATTTTAGTACTTGATTAAGGAGTAATTAATGCGGAAATTAAAGTGATTGGGTCTCTCTAGGTGAGAGTGTTTAATGTGTGTAATCTGCGTTTTTAGCGTGTAATCTCCCTTAATGAGGATTAAGGAAGGTATTTATAACCTCGGGAAACGTGTCAATCTAGGTTTAGGTTAACCTTGGGTTGATTGGGCTTCCCTCGGAAGTTGGGCCTAGGTGACCGGTTATCCCAGGTGTCATGGGAAGGACACGTGTCGTGTCGTAATTGGTCCATAGTGGACGGATCATTGCTAGACACGTGGCAGGCTCCTATTGGCCCATGTGACGGACACATGGCGGAACCTGATTGGTCCACTTGTCAGATGGTGATTGGTGGGGAAAAATCCCCTAATCATTTGCCCCTCACAGGTGGCACGTGACTGGTCACGTGTTACCTGTGACAGGTATCGCCCTGTAACAGGCGACGGCCTGCTATAGGTGTCACTCGGCGAGAGGCCGAGAGATTCTCCCGCCAAAATTTTGAATTCTGGAAGTGACCCTTTGCCTATATAAAGGAGTGTTGACTTCGGTCATTTTCACACTTGAAAACTTTGTGAGAGAACATTCGGACCCCTGAACTTGCTCTGACATTTTGGACTCTTTCTGCCTACCGCCTGCTCTGACAAGCCGACTGCAAAGGATTTTCAGAACTTCATCAATCGTCACTCGTTCAGGTAACCGTCGGTTCTCTTACTCTTAATTTTCTCTTTACTTTATTCTTTTTTGAAATGGCACCACGGAAGCACACGACACGACCTAGGTTGAATCTGACAAGATGACCGGCTGAATCTAGGACTAGGAGTGCCGCCTGCCCTTTTCTGGACCCATCTTTGCCCTTTATACAAAGTCCGACTGTATCTGTGTCTATGCAGAGCGTGATGGCCAGAACAAAAAAGACTGCCAGGATCTCAAACTCAGACGGCTCCTCCCACAGGGTACCGATTAGTGAAACATCTGACCAGGCGCCAGATGTGGAAGTGAAACAAAGCGGCTTGAAATCCGGCAGTTCTGAGGGAGGAGTTAAAGTGACCCCTTGCCATTTTACAGTTGACAATTCTACATTTTCTCCTGCTCCTTTTAGAGGAGAGGAGGCGGGCCCCTCCGGGAGAGGGGAGGAGTCGTCCTCTTCGGACTCGTCAGAGGACGATTCCGAGTCTAGCTCTTCTGGCCATGCTTCCCTGGACACAGAAGAGAAAAAACAGTCGCCTACAAGAGGCGAGGCTTTCTCACGCAGTTGAGAAGGGGGACGATTGGGCGGAGCCATCCGCCTCTCACCGAGAGAAAAATACCCCCTACTACTACACGGTACCTCGGGGCCGGATCACGGCCATGCAAGAGAAAGTGGAGAGCTTTATCGCAAACCACACAATGGGCCCCGGCTTTTTAGTGTTGGTGCCGGATCCAGAAGACACAGTGACCAAAGTGGTCAAGGTTCGAATATTCCAGTCCAAGAGTTGAACGTTAGGGAATTGATTTTGTCAAGTCTTTCTTCGATGCTACTCCTATGGATTTTGGCATGCACGGTCCATATAATTCCTCAAATGGTTGCACCATATTGAGCGTGACTAATTACCTCAGTAGTGGGGGAATGTAGGCTGATTTAATGCATACTTTAAGGAGAGTTTCAAGCTGGTTTAATTTCGTAATAAAGGAGCTTGAATGAAGGCTTAATTGGGAGGTTACAAAGGCGCATTTCAAGGCTACTTTGAAGGAAGAATTTGAACAGCAGTTTGGAGTCAATTTGCTGAACGTTCTTCCCTTATTTTTAGCTATGTTTCCCTTGTGATAAGCTTTCTTAATTAGAGTAATAATTAGTTGTAATGGGGATTAGGTTGGACGGTTATGAGCCACTTAATCTACCCAGCTTTGTTATTTCTGATTTGTTGTTTGTTTTAGCTAAGTGTGGTGGCGATTAAATGATGTACTAAAAGCTATAAATAGCATGCTAATGATCAATGAAAGGCACCCCAGAAAATTTGCAAAAAACACACGAGTGTATGATCTAAATTTGACTTGTGCTAGTCAGGTTTATTTTCCAAATTTGAGAGTTACCTCAATTTGAAGAGTTTTGTGTTTTAGTGAGAGTTCCTAAGACTTAAACTGGTAGTTGTCAAATAGGTGAGAGTTCCCTAATCACTACTACGCCCAAACAAGTGAGTGAGTGTTCCTCATTGTTATATCCTCAAGGTTAAGGGTGAGAGTTTCCCCTAATCCTTCTTAGTTACTCCACATTGATACTTCTAAATTAAACTAAACACAACACGCATTCCAGACCGTTTGTAAACAAGTTTCTCACCTTGCCTACACATCATTTGGCGCGTCAGGTAGGGGGAGAGTTTTCTTAAATTCTTCCAAAGGGGTCGAATACCTACATACCATGGGAGAAAATCAAGACTTGAGGACAGCTTTGGAAGCTCTTAATCGATCCATTGCTAGTCAAGAGAGGTTGGTCGAGACCAACGCCAATCTACAAGGGAACCTGACTGCCTTAATGGCAAGGCTCATGAACGAGCATGATAGGAGAGATCAAGGCGAAGACCCTCCACCTAGGAGGGAAGATAGGAGTCTCAAAGTGGACGTCCCTGCCTTTGATGGGACACTTGATCTAGAAAAGTACTTGGAATGGGAGAAATCCTTGGAGAGGTATTTTGATTACAAGGACATTCAAGAGGAGTTCCAAAAATACAAGATGGCCAAGGTGAAGTTGAAAGGCTATGGAGATAATTGGCTACAAGGAGAGCAAAGGGGGCGTACTCTTAGGGGTAAGGCGTCCATTTCTACTTGGAGCAAGTTGAAGAAAAGGATGAGGGATCGTTTTATTCCTCACAATTTCAAGCAAAGTCAATATGTGAAGTGGAGCACTTTGCAACAAAATGGAGAATCGTCTGAGGACTACATCAAAGAGTTTGACAGACTTTCTATCGTGTGTGAAATCACGGTGAATGAAGAACTTTAGATGGGACGTTTCGTGGCTGGGTTGGATCAAGAGTTGCAAGACAAACTTGAAGGTTACACCAATTTAACCTTTGCTGAAGCTTGCAAATTTGTGATCAAGTTTGATTCAAAAAGGAAGAAGAAGAAGCCGATTGTCACCCCTCAAGCGGCACGAAGACCAACCTTCCCTGTCAAGGATGGTTCTTCTTTTGTCAAAGCCAACGATCCACCTAAGAAGGACAAGAAAGATTTCAAAATGAGTGACATTATTTGTTACAAGTGCGGAGGAAGGGGTCATTTTAAGAAGGATTGTCCAAATTCCAGAGCTTTGACCATACAAGAGGTAAAGCTTATTGCTAACCAAACTATCAATTGGGAGGATTTCGAGGTTGAAGAAGTGGAGGACGTGAATTCTACTGAAGGGGACGGGGAGGAAGAGCAATGTTTCCCTGAAGAAGAGACCAAAATAAATCTGGTTGTGAGAAGGGCGTTGCAAGCTCGCGTTGACGAACCCTTAGCATCGCAAAGGCAACATATTTTCATTACCAAGTGCAAGATTAAAGGCGAGGTATGTGATTTAATTGTTGATGGTGGTAGTGAGGCAAACACAGTTTCCAAAACCTTGATAGTTAGACTTGGTCTTACAACGACAAATCACCCACATCATTATAAGTTGAGTTGGTTGGACTCTAATTCTAGCACGGGGGTTAGGAAACAATGCATGGTTAGTTTTTCTATTGGGTCTTATCATGATACTCAACTGTGTGATGTTGTGTCTATGGATGCTTGTCACATTTTGCTTGGTAGACCTTGGCAAACTGATCGAAAATCTCAACATGATGGGTACCATAACACTTACACTATAACTCACCAAGGAAAACAAAAAAAATTGCACCCCTTACCACCCCCGCGGTTTTCACAAAATCCTAAACAATCAAAGGAGGTGTCATTGCTTACCCTTAAGGAATTTGAAAGGGAAATTGATGGTGAGGAGGAATTATACTTGTTGTACTCTAAAGAGATCCACGAAAAATTTTGTGAGTCAAAATCCCAAATTAGCTCAGTTGATTAAGGATTTTGAGGATGTTTTTCCCGATGAGTTACCGAAAGAAGTTACCACCTTTGAGGGGAATTGAACATCAAATTGACCTCATTCCCGGTGCTCCTTTGCCTAACAAACCTGCCTATAGGTGTAATCCCTTGGAAACTAAGGAATTGCAACGACAAATTGAGGAGTTGATGAGTATGGGGTATGTACGTGAGTCTATGAGTCTGTGTGCTGTTCCTGCTCTTTTGGTCCCTAAAAAGGATGGTACATGGCGTATGTGTATTGATAGTAGGGCTGTTAACATACTATCAAGTATAGGTTTCCAATTCCAAGACTAGATGACATGCTTAATGAACTGAGTGGCTCGACGTGGTTTTCAAAAGTGGATTTGAGGAGTGGTTATCATCAAATTCGGATGAGAAAAGGAGATGAATGGAAGACCGCTTTCAAAACCAAGCACGGCTTGTATGAGTGGCTCGTGATGCCATTTGGACTCACCAACGCACCTAGCACTTTCATGAGGTTGATGAACGAGGTGTTGCGGCCTTTCCTTGGAAAATTCGTGGTGGTGTACCTTGATGATATCCTTATTTATAGCAAAAATGGGGACGAACATTTGATACATTTTATTTAAAGTTTTCGCGGTTTTGAGAGAACAAAAATTGTATGGAAAACTTGAAAAATGTAATTTTATGCTATATGAGGTCACTTTTCTTGGTTACATTGTTTCAGGAGAAGGAGTGAAAGTTGATCCTAGCAAGATTGAGGCTATTCAATCATGGCCTAGTCCAAAGACACTCACGGAGGTCCGTTCTTTCCATGGATTAGCTTCCTTTTATAGGAGGTTCATTCGTAATTTCAGCACTCTCATGAACCCCTATCACCGAGTGCACAAAGAAGGGCTCATTTGAGTGGACTCCTCAAGCTCAAAAGGCATTTGAAGTGATCAAAGAAAAAATGTGCAATAAACCCATCCTAGCACTTCCAGATTTTTTCAAAACCATTTGAAGTTGAGTGTGATGCAAGCGGAAAAGGGGATTGGTGCGTGTTGATTCAAGAAGGGCGTCCTATTGCCTACTTTAGTGAGAAATTGAGCCAAGGCAAGCTGAATTATTCCACCTATGATAAGGAGTTCTATGCAATGGTGCGAGCTTTGAATCATTGGTCGCACTACTTGAGACCACAACCCTTCATACTTCATTCTGACCATGAATCTTTGAGGTTCATCCATGGCCAAAAGAAGTTGAATTCGAGACATGCAAAGTGGGTGGAATTCTTGCAAACATTTAACTTTTCATCAAAGTACAAGAGTGAAAGGCGAATGTTGTTTGCGGATGCCTTATCTCGAAGGCATACTTTACTTGGAGTCGTTGAGGCGAAAGTCCTTGGGTTCGAATTAATCAAGGAATACTACAAGGAAGATGATGATTTCAAGGTCATTTTGGAGAAATGCGTGAATGGTAGTTTATGAATTATTTTCCTTACAAAATGATTTTTCTTTTTAAGGGAAATAGGTTATGCATTCCTAAATGTCCAATTCGAAAGCTTGTTGATTCATGAAGCGCATGGAGGAGGTCTAGCAGGCCATTTCGGAGTTCAAAAGACTATGGAGCTTCTTCAAGCTCACTTTTATTGGCCTAATATGCAATCCACTGTTCACCGTGTTGTAGCGCGTTGCTCTACTTGTCAAAAGGGCAAAGATGGTGTTTCACAAAGGTCTTTACAAGCCATTGCCAATTCCGGAGAGACCTTGGGAAGACATAAGCATGGATTTCATTATGGCTTTACCTAGAACTCAAAAGAGGTAAGGACTCAATCATGGTGGTAGTTGATCGTTTTTTCAAAAATGGCTCACTTTGTCCCTTGTCATAAAACCGAGGATGCTACGAAGGTGGCGAAATTATATTTTTGATGGGGTTTGTTCGTTTCCATGGAATCCCACGCACCATTGTTTTCAGATCGAGATACAAAGTTCCAAAGTCATTTTTGGAAGTCCTTGTGGCGTCTTATGGGAACCAAGTTGCTGTTTTCTACCTCACATCACCCCAAACCGATGGCCAAACCGAGGTGGTGAATAGGGGTACTAGATTCTTTGCTTAGGACCTTGGTTAGTAAGAGCACCAAAGATTGGGATGTCAAACTCGCTCATGCCGAGTTTGCTTACAATAGAACTCCTAGCGCTACTACAAAATTATTTCTCCTTTTGAAGTAGTCTATGGTTCTAATCCTTATGTTCCAATTGATCTCATAGCGCTGCCTCGAGACAAGTTCGTGCATGGAGGTGCCAAGGAACAAGCCGAGTTCATGGTGAAAATCCACAAGGAAGTAAGGAAGAACATCGAGAAGGCTAATGAAATCTATAAGAAGCAAGCCAACAAGAGAGTCAAAAACGTGAGAAGTTTTGAAGTTGGTGACTTAGTGTGGATCTACAAGAGGAAGGAAAGGTTTCCCAATCAAAGGAAGAACAAGCTCATGCCACGAGCCGAGGTCCATTTGAGATAGTGGAAAAGATCATGACAATGCCTACAAGGTAGATTTAGGAGGAAAGTATGGCGTCTCAAGCACATTCAATGTGGGGGATCTAGCACCGTACTATAATGATGAAGAGTTGAGGGCAATTCCCTTTGAAGAAGGGGAGGATGACCAAAGTGGTCAAGGTTCGAATATTCCAGTCCAAGAGTTGAATGTTAGGGAATTGATTTTGTCCAAGTCTTTCTTCGATGCTACTCCTATGGATTTTGGCATGCACGGTCCATATAATTCCTCAAATGGTTGCACCATATTGAGCGTGACTATTTACCTCAGTAATGGGGGAATGTAGGCTGATTTAATGCATACTTTAAGGAGAGTTTCAAGCTGGTTTAATTTCGTAATAAAGGAGCTTGAATGAAGGCTTAATTGGGAGGTTACAAAGGCGCATTTCAAGGCTACTTTTGAAGGAAGAATTTGAACAGCAGTTTGGAGTCAATTTTCTGAAACGTTCTTCCCTTATTTTTTGCTATGTTTCCCTTGTGATAAGCTTTCTTAATTAGAGTAATAATTACTTGTAATGGGGATTAGGTTGGACGGTTATGAGCCACTTAATCTACCCAGCTTTGTTATTTCTGATTTGTTGTTTGTTTTAGCTAAGTGTGGTGGCGATTAAATGATGTACTAAAAGCTATAAATAGCATGCTAATGATCAATGAAAGGCACCCCGGAAAATTTGCGAAAAACACACGAGTGTATGATCTAAATTTGACTTGTGCTAGTCAGGTTTATTTTCCAAAATTTGAGAGTTACCTCAATTTGAAGAGTTTGTGTTTTAGTGAGAGTTCCTAAGACTTAAACTGGTAGTTGTCGAATAGGTGAGAGTTCCCTAATCACTACTACGCCCAAACAAGTGAGTGAGTGTTCCTCATTGTTATATCCTCAAGGTTAAGGGTGAGAGTTCCCCTAATCCTTCTTAGTTACTCACATTGATACTTCTAAATTAAACTAAACACAACACGCATTCCAGACCGTTTGTAAACAAGTTTCTCACCTTGCCTACACATCACACAGTCGTATGGCCGGCTGGTACCAGTTATGATGGCGCCTGCTTTGGCTGCTACGAGGCGGTCAACAAGGCTGGGCTGCGCTTCCCACTACATCCAGCTGTTCAGCGGATCTTGGATGGGTATGAGTTGGGGTTATGGCAGTTAGCCCCGAACTCCTGGGTCAACGTACTCGGCTATGTGGCCGGGTGCGAACTGCACGGGGTGGAGCCGAGCTTCGAGGCTTTCGCCCACATGAACTAACCTCAGCCGGACCCCTAAGGCAGGCGGTACCGGCTGGTAATCAATTGACGAGCCACAGGGGCTACCTCATGACGAGAGGAAAAGCAAACAAATGGAAAGGACTGGCGGAGCACCTTCCTCATCATTGAGAGTTCAGACACAGAGCTGAATAAGCGCTTCAACAGGTGGAACAGGAATCCGCCCCTTCTTGCAGGCGACCGCAGCATGCCGCCTGTTCCCCCCAAGGCTAAGAAAAAGATCCTAGATAAAGGACTCTTCAAAGTAGAGTCGAAGGTGAACTCTACTTCAGAGGTACGAGAGCAAGTACCCCTGCACTGCGTCCCGAGCTTCAAATGGCTCTACGACGAGTACTTTTTGGCCGCCTGTGGCCTCAGCAGTCGGTGCTCAAGAGGTAGCCGGCCTGTCGAATACTCTGCTGTTTTGTGCATTTCTTGTTATGACTTTTATTAACTTTGCTAATTTGTTTTTGCAGCGGACGCCATGAGCAAAATTACCCGCCTCCAAGACTGCAGGCGGCATGTTGCGGGCCTCCATCATGCAACAGTCTTCAACCGACTCCCCCAACAAGGGGGCACCCTTGGTGGGCTTCGAACCTTTTCACCCTCTTTTTGGAGTTGTGTTTATGCATATATACTGGACTCTTTTCTTCTTTTTTAGACGGGCGCTCCAAAGAGCTTCTTCTTCCCACAGCCGGAACCCAAGGCCCGGAGGACGACTGTTGTGAGCTCTCCTGGTTCTGCCAGGAAACATGCGGCGGCTGAGAAACAGCCGGCCACTTCTTCTAAAACTCCAGCTTGGCCACCTAGAAGTATGAAATTGTCCTTGTAAATTTTAGACTTGCTCCCTTCTTTAACTAGGTCTAATCCGTTTGTTTATGCTTGATGCAGCCGGCCCTCAGGAGCCTGACTTGGTCGAGGTGGCCAAGTCTATGATCAAGGCCGTTCCTCCAGCTGAAAGGGAGGCGGTCAGGGGTCCTTGCTGAGGTATACTTAGCATATTTTTGAGTATTTGAATTCCAGGACGCCTGTTTTCTTTTTGTTTGGAAACTGACGCCTGTTCCCCTTTTTACTTAGGCCCTGCTCCGAGTGAACGGCCTTCGCAAGCCGCTTAACCGGAAGAACAAAGAGGTAAAGGCTGCAAAAGCTATGGCCGCCTCTGACTGTGATAAGGAAATGTTTCAAATTGCCCAAAATGAAGTTCTGACCATTGATATTCTTTATTATTAGGCGCAGGCTACCGCCGCTATCCGGGCTCAGTTAGAGGCGGCCCAGAAGAGGAATAGCGAGCTGGAGGCGACCATCAACAACCTCAAGGCCGAGCTGAGACCTCTTCGCCAAAAGATGTCCTCATACGAAACCTTGGAGAAATCCTTGGCGAGCGTAAAGGAACGCCTGGTGACCCAGGAGAAGAGTCTTACTCAGGAGCTCTCGGAAAAGGCCGAGCAAGAAAAGAAAGAGCTGGTCCAGGAGATGATGGAAGACTCTGCTCAAATCCAGCGCATGACTTGGGGCCGCCTCTTCCCCAAGCCGACTTTGCCTCATGGGAAAAAACGTACCGCTAGTGTTCTGATAGATATAATCAGGAGATCCTGGCGGCTGCTGAGGAAGAGGCGTTGGAGGAGGAGGAGCAGCCGGTAGTGGCGCTTGTGCCGCTTAGGGGTAATGCATCGAAGAAGGATGCAGTTGAAGCCGAGTCCAGCAAGAAAGTGCTGACCAGGCGGCAGCTGCTGATATTGAAGATCTGCCCCTTCTTAAGCTTTATGTCTTCTTTCCACGGCCTGCGTGCCGTTTGTTTTGTATTTACCCGGCCAGGGGGCCAGGGCTCTGAATATTTTGCCGATCTTTAATGACCGGCTTCTTTTTAATGAATTTTTTTTTTGCTTCAAATTTGTTTAAGTATTGAATATTCTGATATCCAATTGTACACTATACCGACTGTTTTACATGGCCAATAGTTGCAGACAGGTACAGATAGTTAGTCACGCTGCCTATGCCCCTGGACGACTGGTTGTCTGTTTCCAGGCTAGAAGATCAGTCGGCCATTTATCCAATCGGTATTCGAACCATTTTAAAGACTGGATCCCCTTTAGGAAGGCGGTTCTGTCACATAAAATTAACCAAGTAGGAAAGTGGTTTCCTACTTGTCATGTTTTTAGGCTAGAAACTTTAGGCCGTCTAGGCCGACTGTTTCCCGCCATATTTAATCTAGTGTGAAGGTGTTGTATGAACACCTTTTAGTTTCATACTAAAAATTTTAAGGAGTGACCAAGTAAACATGATTGTTACTAGTCGCCAAGTAACTGAGTAGTAGAGGTATCAAGCGGTGGATACCGGTTGTTCCCCTTTATTTGCCAATGTTTGTTGGCTTTTAACACATAAGTTGTTAACCTAGCAGGAGTAGTGGTTGAGAGCCCCTGTTTGCTAAAAACAGGCGGACGACTCATACCTTTTAGGCTCCATACTAAGTTTGAGAGAGTGACTATGAGTTAACTTTGGAGTTACTCAGTCGCCGTCACTCCTGCTTGAGTAGTAAAGGTACCAGGCGGCAGAGGCCAGCTGAACCTTTTGATTCGCCAATGTTTGTTGGCTATTAACTCAAGAGGTACCCCTGCATTTATCCCAAGTAATACAGGCGATCATCTGACTCAGATGCCAACTGCTACCACTGGTTTGGTTAGTGATAGAGTTATCCTTGTCTCAAAAACGGCTACGTGGTTTCCCTTGGGGCAGTCGTATAGGTGCCGTGTAATTAGTTTATGTTTCGGGGTTTTCTGATGTCCTGCGGGAGAGTTACAATTCCGAGACTGGAACCGGACGCCTGTACCTGCAAAACAAACGGATGCTCCAGATGATTGGAGATCCGCCTCCGACGGTCAAGTTAGTACTTGATTAAGGAGTAATTAATGCGGAAATTAAAGTGATTGGGTCTCTCTAGGTGAGAGTGTTTAATGTGTGTAATCTGCGTTTTTAGCGTGTAATCTCCCTTAATGAGGATTAAGGGAGGTATTTATAACCTCGGGAAACGTGTCAA